>NC_139655.1:37633322-37650822 GCF_951799395.1 Argentina silus | reverse complement strand
GGCTACAAAATGTCATCTTGTTGGCCAACATCTTTGCAGGGGGCATGACACCCCCTAGCTGGAGCACCACTGGGAGCTTGATGGCACTAGCTGGCTACTTTTTTTTCTCACTTTTTTTTTAAGGTTATTTTTTTGAGGGGGGCAGTCCCACATTTTTATTGGATAGAGATAGTGAAGAAAGACAGGAAGGAAGGAGAACAGGCCATGTCAGCAGGGCATAGGCCGGATTCAAACCCATGCCGACATGGGCAAATGTGTGCACTGTAGGCCGTGGTGCTAGACCACTGGACCACCTTAGGCCACGCTGCTGTCTTCATTTGGCCTGCTACTTCACATGTCAAGGTAACACACTGTGCTTAGTAACATCAGAGGGTCTCACTATTGAGCAGCAGTCACTACAGGCTAATGTTAGCCTCTATCTCTCCAAATCAGTGAATCAGATTCAATAGCACCCAGAGCTATCACTTTATGGGCTTAACCCGTAAATCCTAGCCTCATAAATCTTAGACCTGATTGTGCAAGTTATATATTTTTTCTTCTGCACCTATGGTACGATACGATCATGTAGACTAGATTCTCCCTCACTCTCTTCCACGTTCTACCTCTCTTTCTAGTGGTGGCCATCTACGACTACTCCAAGGACAAGGAGGACGAGCTGTCCTTCATGGAGGGCGCCATCATCTACATCATCAAGAAGAACGACGATGGCTGGTTTGAGGGCATCTGCAATGGCGTCACCGGCCTCTTCCCCGGAAACTACGTGGAGTCCATTATGCACTATGCTGACTAAAGGCAGCCATTTTGATTTTGAGCTAAAATGTGGAAATGTGACAAAAAAAACAAACACTGTATCTGGTTTTGAATAAGTGCCACGCTGAGTATTTGAAGTTGTTATACTGTTGTTTTTTTGGTAAGATCTCTGCAGTTTCGTTCTGTTAGGTTTTTACCCTAGAAGGAAGCAGCATACAGACTTGCATACAGGGGATCGTGGCTTTGGAGGACCCCCATGTCTGCTGGTTTTCAGTGTATTCGAGGTGGTGTATTTAAAGGAATTCCTCACACCAGTGTCAGACTGGGTTGTGGAAAGAAAAAAATATTTTTTTATTTGGTGGGTCTTAGCACAATAAGGTTTGGGAATGTCTGACTTAGACTGAATGTCAGCCTAAGTCATTATCTTTCCTGATCAAACCTTCATCAAGTTTTTGAAGGACTTAAAATGCACTGCCATAAAACTCATGGCAATGGAACACTAATTTGGACAGTGACAATGTCATGTATCACTGTTGATGACAGCTCATATCCTAATGTCATCATCGCCTTTGATGAAGTTCAGTAAAAAAATGTTTTTAAAAATGATAGAACGTTTGTCATAATTTCTGTCATTTATTTACTTTTACAGGTATAACTGTACATTTCAAGTGAAGTGTGTTACCGTGAAATACAATAGGAACCAGCAGACTGTGCTGCTCTCCAGGACCCCCGCATCTCTGATTCACAAAGCAACATGTCAATCATACTAAGTAAAAAAGAGAAAGAATAAACAAACATACAGAAGTGCATTAGGACATGACCGAATGTTTGTTTTTGTCTATGTCCAATTGCAGATGTAAAAATAAAAAATAAAATTATCTATTTACTATGCTTCATGTTGGGTGGGATGGGGAGGTGGGGGCAGGGGAAGATGGGAAGTTCAAGGGTATATTGAGTATAGAATGCAAAAAAGATATGAACGTTAATTTGCTTATATCTGGTGAAGTTTTTGTTTGATATATAACTTGTATATAGTGTAATGTGAGAAGCTGCCAGTAGGTGTCAGTAGTGTTTTACCTGTGAGTTTTCATCAGAGTCTTTTGATTGGTCAGTGGTAAGCAAGGTGGTGCCAAGTAGGGATGGTTTTATTATTATTTTGTCTTTGTTTTGGGGTATTCTTTTATTTCTCTCTTTTAGTGCCATTGCTTACCCTCATTTCAGCCAATTGTCAGTTTATAAGAGAGTTTTTGATTTATAAGACAGTTTTAATATGTTTTGTTATGTTGTCAGGCATCTGTAGCAAATATTCCTTAAATGTGCATAAGTTGCTTCAAACAGCAAATGTGAAGAAGTGAATTTTTTGAACTTTTTACTCCATCATGGTTTTATAATATTGATTCATTGTTTAATGGATGCCCCGCTTCACCTTTTAAAAAGAAAACAAATGCAATGTTAATGCATTGTTTTCTGATTGGGGCCAAAGCATGGGCGAAGTAGGCCATCGCATATGGCCCCCAAATGAAATGATTTATTCTAGATTATTTTCTAGTTCTGTTTTTTCGCCAGGTATGAGCCACACATTTGGGCCTCTCTTGGCGGGACTAGCAGCACAGCAGCAGAACCATGAAAGCTGACAGCGGAGGAAGGGAGAGAAGTTCAAGACCTGATTAACAAACAAAAAACTACAGATTTCATATTTTGTAGGTCAACTAGCTGTATTTAGTGCTGTTCAATGCAAGATAGAAACACTGGCTGGCTGAGGTCTGACTGAGGTCTTACAGTGGCAGGGTTGTATCTTAGGAAAGACAGAAGTGCAAGTTATTTCATCATTAGGCTACAATTGAATATGCTTTATAGGTTTCAGGTCAAACAAAGCTGATGTTTAAATAACAGCATTTTCATTGAAGCCACAGCCTGTCATTTTCCCAGTAAATGCTATGTACTGTATAGGCGTATTCCTGGATTTTGATAAATATGACATAAAATAGCATAATGAGGTAATTACAACTGTCTCACTTTTCCATAACCAAAATGTCTAGGAATTACAAATTAATTTATGTTAATGTATTTAATGATCAGACTGAAATGTAGCATAATATTTCTCACACTTTTCATGTTTATCTATCTAAGCTGGATATTCGTACACTCGATACATTTTGATACTGTTTTTAGTTTTTTTTCTCGCTTGTCTTACTTTTCTGAAAATGAAATCTGTTAAACAAGTAATCAAGTTTGCATGGGCTTATGTTAGAATAACTGCACTGATTTGTCTTACATGGCTTTTATATTACTTACATTTCTACAGTTTGGTCTCCATTTTCCTTCCACTAGATGGCTCCAGCAGTGACAAAAAGAATTCTAACATTCCAAAAAGACTGAATGTTTAAAAAAAAAAGATCACTGCTGGAGCTATTTAGCGGATTGAAAATGGAGCCCTGTGGCTTTATTTGCAACAAAATGGTTGCATTCAAGCTTTCCAGTAGTTGCATTTACATTTTAGAATAGGTTATCATCCTGAATTTGTCTGGTAAGGTGCTTATCTTTGGTGCTCAATACCCATTACCACCTACCATTAACACAACCTAAGAAAAAAAAAAAGTACTACTTAACGAGCAGTACAGAGCAAATTTTGTCTCCTGATTATTATTTTTTTTTAATATTTTTTTTTACAATATAAACATTCAATCTTGAATGTAACCTAACTCAATAATTTCTGTCATAGTGAATGTAGGCAATTCAGCAGTGCATTGTGGACTCAAAACGTGCTAAGGCAAAATTAGTATTCTGTATTCACTATTTTATTTGTCTTTAAAAAAAGAAAAGAAAAATGGGTGTCACACATTAATCATTGAGTGCAACGGTGTCATATTGTAATACCTAGATTGATTTAAAGGGATGGTTCAGCCTAGGTTCATGTTTACGTGAAATAGAAATGAAAGATTCTCCAGTTATCCGTTCTCCACTTTGCCACCGCAGCACAAGCTAACAGTCAGCAACGCCAGTGCAAAATGTAATGCAGGGATAAACTGTATGCTTACATAAAAGCATTTCATTTTTTATTGTGAATAATTTACCACAACATACATCCAATTATTGATTGTACTTTTCCAACAGAGGGTTTCTTCTCTATAAGCATTTCTATGATTGATTTTTATTGTTTTCAAATACTTGTCTGAGACTGCTGTTGATGTTTTGGTAGCAGTGTGTATTTGATTTATTTATATTTTTCCTAGAAAAATCATGAGACAACCACTTACATGCAGACCGTATGGACTTATGTATGTTTACCACTAAACATGTAAGCATTTCAGGGCATCACAGCTCAAGGCACCTTGATTTGATGTTTTCTTATATGAAATGTGGAAGGGATCCGTTACTTCAGTGTTCATGGGAACAGAATCTGATATTTGTCTTGTTTCCTCTTGGTTTGTATATATAAGGTGTTCATTGAAATGTATGTACAGTCCTTTTGTAATAAACAGCTTGCAGAAACAACAAATAGCAATGCTTTTGGGGGATTAATTCAGATTTGGGATAAAAGCAGTCTCAAGAATAGCTTTGGCAATTGAATTACTTCCCATGAATGTTGACTTTTTGTAGAACTAAAGGGCTTTGCTGTTGAAGATATTGAAGATATTTTGCCACACAAGCGACACGATATAACATATCATAATTGTTTTTCGTATAAAGCTATTCAAAGTACTATTCATACACACATTGATTTTCACTTTATCACATTATTGCATAGACTACCAATAACAACTCCTCATCACAGATTTTACTTTTAAGTACAGTAAGTAAGTAAATGACTAACAGCAAAGATTCTTGTTAACATACAGTGGTTCAACAGCATTTTTTATTAATCGATGTTCAGTGAGAGGGGCATGTTTTTTAAACTGTCCAGTACATGGAAATACAAGTTGATGAATCAGTTTACTAATTTAAGCAGTTTGCCTCAGTTTGCGCAAATTCTTGATACCAGCATCTGCTTGGTCAGGATAACTGATTACATATATTTTCAGTAATTCCACTATATATAAATAAATAAATCATTACCCATTACCCTGCAAAATCCTATCAAAGTTATTTCAGTTCTCACATCACCACATGCACAGCTGCTCTATTTATGAAACTTCATCCTCTTCCATATGGGCACTAGTCTCTGGCCATCTGTATCAGCTAATGTGCTACGTCTGGAAAAACATGATCAAGTTTTTTAGAACTTAAAAAAGGGAGAGTCTTCTACAGACAAATGATGAGTTTCGGTGGGCGGGGCTCAGAATGCAGAGGAGGAACCAGAGGAGGAGGCTCGGAGAAATAACCATAGCCGGATTTCCTGTGCGTGCACGTCCCTCCCCTTCTGTCTATAGTACACGGCAGCCAATTGGTTGTCAGTCAGTTGACCGGAAACATAAGTAATTTGTGGGAGGCAACACATCTGACTTGGGAGACTATGGGCGGGGCCTGCATGCACATAGGTGGGCGGACATCATTCTGATGGGTGGAGCTGGAACCCCAGCCAGGTGAAGCTGTGTTCTCCAGCACCTTCTGACAATACGACTTCAAAATAAAAACGTGTGGTAATAGATCACTATAAAGTCATGGCATCACAATATTTATGAATTTTCATGAATAAAGGAAATATTAGTTAACAGAAAGTATTACAATTTCAAAAAAGTAATATTGATCATTATAATGTACATATTTGTGCAATTACATGTAATTTTACATAGGCTAAACATGGTCTTTACTACCAATCTACTCAGCAACACTGAGTTTCAACCATGAGGGATGTCATACAAAGTATTATTGGCCTTTTACTGTGGCCCAACAGTTCAAAGTGCCTCGTCCTTTGACATCAAAACATACACAAAAAATAAAATGACCAAAAGGACAGTGAAAATCTCCAATGCAAACAATTTATTGATTTAAAAAAAAAAAAAAGATTGCGGGTAAAATAGAAAAAAAATCTTCATAGGCCCAAAAATAAGTGTGTGTGTGGGGGGCGGAGGGGGGATCACACCTACAGCTCACCTACTCACAGGAGTGTGACTTGTTAGTCCATCTTCCTTATAAGGTGTAGGAGCTGGGTGTGTAGAGGGGGGAATCAAGAGAGTTCCCTCAGCTCATGGAGGTATTGTAAATGAATAGCTCACCTTCCTTGTTAAAGGAACAGATCGATCACCAGAGACTGAATGGACTGTTTAAGATTCACAGATTAAGCATAGTCCTGGAATACGTAAATCACACCTTCAATGGAGACTCTCTATTGAAAATTCTTTAAAAATATTCCACTGTTGTATTGTGTTTTGTTGTGTTGGATGTTGTGAGAATGGTCGGATGAGAGGAGGAGGAGGAGGAGGGAGGGGCATGTTGAGAAGTGCATGTTGTGAGAATGGATAATGTATGGAGAGATTGAGAGAGTGTTTCTGTTTTTCAAGTTTAATTATCTTTGTCTGTATGTGTGCATTATGTTTTAAGTAAATATAATTCTATAAGTCTATGACCAGGCTTAATCTAGGTCCAGGAAACCAGCCCATTAGTAATAGGTATTAAATCCTCACAGCTTGATCATGTTACACGTCTCCGTAGCACCTGATGGGTCCAGGTTGACGGCCTTACAGGCCCTGTCACACACATGGCTCTCTTTCCATTTACACGATTTAACAGTAATGGAATGAGCTGTATTTACTGTTGGTGTATCCAGGGACAGAGTTCCCATGATGGTCTTAACTAATAGAGGACACAGCCTCAGCACCAGCTCATACTGGTGTTCCAGGTCCTCAGAGTGCTTGGTCTCGCGAGGAGGTCCTCCTCTCTGCCCAGCTTGGTTTTGAGCCAAGGGGAGGCTAGTGCTTGTAACAAATGCATTGTAGACGGCTGGCTAGCAATACCCTATCAATATGTATCTCTATAAAATAATTAACCTGTAACAAATGCATTGTAGACAACTGGATTCTATCCCTATAGTGGGATTCATCTTGGAGTGAAGCGAACAGCAGCTTCAATATGAATGGATTGACAAAGTGTTTACATCCTGACATCACCATTTACTTTTCAATACAGTTACACAAAGTATAGATCCACATCTAGACATCTGTTTCAGTGCCAAACATGATTGCGTCCAACAAAATCATCTTATAAACCTGACAGTTTGGTGATCAGAGCCGTGCGCAACCCTTTTTGGGCATGTGCATGAGTGGAGCATAAGCCCGATTGATGCTGAGTAGAGTGGTACCAGAGATGTAGTTCTGTACAATCCATCATGTGTCCTACACAGTGCAGATTGGGCACTTTGAGCTGTAAGGCCGGAGTAAGGAGCCAGTAACATTTGCTAAGACATCGCTTTAGACTCAAACTCAGCTGATACGCATTCTAGTAGTGTATATACATATATATATATATATATGTAAAGATAATTAGCATATTGTTTGTTTGTTTGCTAAATAAAGTTGAACTTGGGCGCTCTTATTTTGAAGAGATCCTCATTTCCATACATTTCCATTGACCGAACGGAAGCCGGAAGTAGGTCGGCTGAGTTCCACTAGTATTGGAGCTCAGAGTCCAGATCTTGTTGTCATTGTGCCTTTCTGCAAGCAGGTACTGGACGACATCCACCATGGCTCCTCAAAAACACAGAGTCTTTGTCGTGGGGGTGGGAATGACAAAGGTAAATCCTGCCATTTGCTATGATCGATTGCGAGAAACATTTGATACTCGCCTTCCAGCTAGCTAACCAAATAATGAGCTCTCACGTCAGACTGGCCGGCACCATCGGAGCCCCTCCAAACCAACTAATCTCAGCCTGTCAGTGTGTCTTCTATCGATGTTGCATTGATTTTAACCGTGAACCGTGAACACTAAATGTGTTTGATTTGTTAGTGGCCCATGCTTCTCACTGAGAGATCGATGGAACTGCGTTATCTAACTGCGTTATCTACTGTCTTCTTAGCTTTTCATAAGCACTGTGCAAGACATGCAGATACTGTTAGCTTGTTTAATTGAACAGTGTGGTGAAGCTTGCCCTGGAGATGTAGTCTCTTTAGCCGTCATGTCATATTAACATTATAGGATCTAAAAAACCTTATCTTATCCTTATCTTATTAAGTCCAAGTCCAATACTCCATGGTCATAGTAACTGTGTCAAGGGTCATGAATGCACTAGTCTGATAAACATGTGATACAGTATTGATGCACCAGAGCACCCCCTACTGTGCAGTCATTGTGCTATTTCTTTGTCTCTGTGATAACCCATAATCACATGGAAATAGCCAGTTTAATTATTATCCTACAAAGTCGATTTTTCCTACAACAATGTTCTCTGTGTTCTGTCTCTGTAGTTTGAGAAACCAGGAGCTCAAGACTATCCAGACATGGCCAAAGAAGCAGGTGATTGTTCTGTTGATAACTGAGTCCCTTGCAATGAATGGATAATATTCGTCAAACTACTTGCACATCCCTGAACATGATCTAACACTCCTGTACATATTCACATTATTCAGTGCTCCCTGCTTCATTACACCATTCTGAGTGTCTCCTATCCTGTCACCTCCTCTTCCTATGACAGGTCAGAAGGCCTTGGCGGACGCTGGAGTCCCCTACTCTGCGATAGAGCAGGCCTGTGTGGGCTATGTGTATGGTAAGACACTGTCATTGATTCTAAACACATTCAGTCAGACTCACTCATGTGTTATGTGATGAACTCACTTAGTGTCAATCTAAGGTGACCAATGTGGTGGATGTCTAGGATTTACCACTCTGTACTTCAGCTCTTCGGAGGTGAGATTCAAGAAATAAAGTCCTGAGTAGCCATAATATTCGAGTCCGGTACTTATTGCTTGCAAACAAGAGACAGGAGCCTAACAGCAGCTAATTCCGGGGGTCTGTTTAGCGCAAGTCTGAAGAGGCGATTATCAGGGCTGTCTTTTATACAGATTAAACATAATGGTAGGCACCGCCAAGGCTATCACCGACAAGCTTGTGGTTACGTGAGAGGGGGCGGGAGAGAATGAACAATGGGGAGACTTTCTTACTGATCAGTCAGCGCTTTCTTACTAATCAATCGGCATTCAACATTTCACACTTATCCACCTTCCTGTCTGCAAGATGGGTCTGTTCCTTTGTTCTCGCTCTCCCCCCACTACTCCCTCCGAAACCACCGCTATCCATATTGTAATCATCCACTGTTTCTCAAAACAATGGCTATAGAACTTTAGAGGTGTGGCAAGAGAAAATGTAATCACAGTATTCACACAAGTTGTATCAGTCATACGAAAGTGCATATCCTTCAAACAGTTCAATCAATGTATTTTCCATAACACCAACATGCCTATTTAGATAGTACCTGTTATTTGTACTGGGAGATTTTATGCAGAACACAATGTCTAATTCTCCCCTGAACTCCCCTTTCTCTGTGTGGCCTGGGGTGGTCCAGTGGTCTAGCACTGCAGCTTATAGTGCATGTCGGCATGAGTTCGAATCCAGCTCACGCCCTGCTGACATGCCCTGTCCTCCTTACTTTCCTGTCTCTCTCCACTGTCTCTATCCAATAAAAAATATATAACGGCCCCACTGTATAAAAATAACCTCCCCTCTCTCTGTCACCTCCAAGGTGACTCCACCTGCGGCCAGAGGGCCATCTACCACAGCCTGGGCCTGTCAGGAATCCCTATCATCAATGTCAACAACAACTGCTCCACAGGTTCCACGGCTCTCTTCATGGCTCGCCAGCTTGTCCAGGGAGGTGAGCAGCACAAAACAAACAAACCATGTTTTATTTGCCAATCAATCAATCAATCACTGTTTGCAATGTGGTATTTCTGCACCCCCCCCCCCCCCCCCCCAAACACACACACACACACACTCACACACTAATAACTTGTTAATTGGGACTTTAATAAGGACTTTGGTATAAGGACACACGTCACTACACAGGTATAGGGGGACATTAAGGTCATGTGTTGCCATGTCTTGACTGTTAATCGGAGTGTTAATAACTGATTACAGGTCTGGCAGACTGTGTGCTTGCCCTTGGGTTTGAGAAGATGGAGAGGGGCTCCTTGTCCGCAAAGGTACAGAACACAACAGCCGTATGTGGTGATGGATGCTGGTGAACCCACTGAATGACAAGGACAAGCAATTTCTACTGACAAAACGAAGATTCTTAGAAGGTCTTTTTTTTTTTTACCAAATAAAAAGTCGAAAAACCTTGAGTGAAGTTACAATAGTTTAATCCCAAGATCTCCTAATGTACTCCCCTGCCACAAGCGATAAGACTCTTGAAGGACAGGTACAATAGAGTGAGATACAGTATGAAAAGCAGAACACAGTGTCTTTGTCTGAACAGCTGCCAGTGTCCACCAGTGAAGCTGTACTCCCCTATTCTGCAGAACCTTGAGAAAACTTAATACTTAAAACATAATACTTGAAACTAGGCCTATGGCCGCTCAATAGATGTTACACAGTTCACACACAGTTTGTATGCAATCTATCACTCCATGATATTTGTTTTTGTTTTGTAGTTCATGGACAGGACTAACCCCATGGACAAGCACATGGAGGTGATGATCAACCGCTACGGGATGGTGGCAGCCCCGCCAGCACCTCAGATGTTTGGCAACGCTGGGAGGGAGCACATGGAGAAATACGGTAAGCAGACGGACTGGTGTTCAGTGTGTGGGAACAGTTGCTCTGTGAACGGGACCTATAAAGTGTGTTCTTGGTGTCCGATTATGATGTGCATTAGGGCTGGGGCACCACGTTGTGTGTGACATTTTTTGGGTGTGTTTCAGTGGTGAAGTGTGTGTGTGTGTGTGTGTGTGTGTTTTGGCGTCGTCACATTCTGATGTTTGTTTGGTCCTTTCTAGGTACTAAACCAGAGCACTTTGCCAAAATTGCATGGAAGAACCACAAGCATTCCACCAACAACCCGTAAGACTTGATTAGCTCTTTACAAATCAACAATTATATATTGGACTATTTCGGTCATGTCATTAATAGATGTTATGCTTGCAATATAACATCTTTTCAGTGAAGGGATGATCCAGTACTATAAATGGGTATCTGACTGACTGTTAGATTGTCTTGTCAGTTTGGTAGGATCTCATAATTAACCCGTTGTGTCATTGAAGACCTGCATGTTCCCTTGAGCACCGTGAATGATTGACATATATTGGGACTGTGTGTATATGTGTCTCCTGTGTCTGAACAACATGGTCTGTTCTGTTGGTGTGTTTGGTGTCACCAGGTATTCTCAGTTCCAGGATGAGTACAGTCTGGACCAGGTCATGAACTCCAGGAAGGTCTTTGAGTTCCTCACTCTTCTCCAGTGCTGGTAAGGACCTCAGTTAGCTCTCAAGGGGAGGAGTCTCAGTTCAGATACTGTATATGTGTGTCACTTTAACTTTCCCCAAATCTTCTTACACTGATGTCATATGGTTCAGGCCTCTGTTTCAACAGTCCTTGTTTTCAGTATGAGTCAACAGACACGTCTCTCCCCTCAGCCCTACGTCCGACGGCGCGGGGGCAGCGGTCCTGGCCAGCGAGGACTTTGTAAGGCGCCACGGACTGGAGGGCCAGGCGGTGGAGATTATTGCCCAGGAGATGGTGACAGACCTCTCCACCACCTTTGAGGAGAACAGCTGTATGAAGATGGTGAGAAAAGGGGCATTGGTCCACCCCAGTCTGGATTCATTGCCATTGTACGACACATCTTGTAGATCTGGAACGGGTTGAAATGGTCCGTGGAGATAAAATACTTTATGTTTCAAGTTCCTTATCATTCTAGATAGAGTTCTTGATTTTCCCTTGAGCTCTGTTGAAACAAGCAGGGAGTAGGTTTGTTTGAAATCTGCCACAACGGCAGAACTCAGTTTGAAGTTCCAAACCACAACATCCTCCCTAATAATAGTATAACCCTCCGAAATGGACTTGCAGTGACATTAGCTGTTGTGTTTCTGCATTCAAACATGATTGGAGGCAGCCACTAGAGGGGAATCCACTTCTCTAGAACACCCCATTTTAGAAAGCGATTTTTCCGGACCAAAACCGCGTTCGTCAATGAATTGACTTTCTCATTCCCTGTTCACTACCGGTCAAACATAGTCATCACAACCATTAGAAAGCTTGAATGTTACATACAGGACCTTTTTTAAAGTAATGCATTCATCAGGTGACTTGATCTGTGTTGTTGCTTGTTCATGGATCGTGTTTTTCTTTCCCCCTCATAGGTGGGTTATGACATGACCCAACTAGCAGCCAAGAAGTGCTTCGAGACCGCTGGCCTGAAACCCAGCGACGTCAACGTCATTGAGCTCCACGACTGCTTCTCGGCCAATGAGCTCATCACGTACGAGGCCATAGGGCTGTGCCCCGAGGGTGAGTCCAATGGTCCAATGGTGCCTTGTCACGCTGAAATCCACAAGAATAAAAATAAAAAGCGTATTCTTACTTTGTGACTGTTGTTGGGATGACATTGAAATAACACGCAGGAGTTTCTAAGGAAGGTACTTTTTCGAGTCGTTCCTAAACTACCATATCTGAATGTTTAGTTCCATGTATTACCGCAGTATGACTGATGAATGTTTTTACATATCAATTGTTGATTTCAGCAGAGATGAGATGTAAGGTAGGAGGTAAGTGTGTCATGGGTTCTCCCCTGTGTGTTCTCAGGTCAGGCTGGAGAGCTGATCGACAGAGGAGACAACACATACGGGGGGAAGTGGGTGGTCAATCCCAGTGGAGGGCTCATCTCTAAAGGACATCCTCTGGGCGCCACAGGTACACACAGTTTGCCTAGCCTGTTGACCCTGTGACCTTATAAGCCCCCTTTCACATTCAGTCCCCTCCTTGCTTCCGATGAAATGCAAATCTGGACCAAATCGCAATTTCACATCATATGCTACAGCTAAGATCATACTACACATAAAACAGCCTGCTTGTTGACCCTGTGACCCCGTGACCCTATCATCCCCCTGAGCGCACAATCCTGCTCATCCCTCACCTTAGGTGGCATAACACGTCTGTTGTCTGATGTCACATGGAATCTTCTGCAATTTGTTCCTTGTTCCGGGGCTACATAAATATGCATTATGCAATATGCATAAGTAATAAGACCCTGCTTTTGAGATTTGGACTGTGACTGTGTGTATTACTCATGGCCACCAGGGGGTACTAGACTCATAGACAAACCATTGTACTGTAAGTCCCCTAAGCCTCGCTCCCTGCTGTCCCTGTAAGAGGCAGGCAGGCAGGTGGTGGCATTTGCAGGCTGGGTACTCCCTGGAGGCTTTTAAACAGAGTGGGTTCAGAGAGCAAAGCCGCTCCTGCCTCCTATATTTGTCCTGTTCTTCCTCCTCCTCCTCCTCTTCCTCCTTTTCCTTTGGCTCAGTAGCAGCTGCTCAGCCCCCCCCCCCCCCCCCCACCACACACACACACACACACACACACACACACACACACACACACACACACACAAAGGCCTGGGGATCGGGGATGGGTGAGAGTTCAACCCATTTGACCTTCTTTCTGCTCCGTGTTGATTACTAGCCTATCAGACTTATCTACTGATGTGTGTGTGTTCATGTATGTAGATGTGTGTTTGTGTAGCTGTTCATTTGTATCGTGACAATTCCTTATTTGTATTTGTCTGTCATTTCATCTACTTGTCTGTCTCTCATTCTCTTTCACTCACCCTTATGATTCCTCTCACTCTCTTATTTTTCCTCTCCTGGGTCATTCATTTCTATCCCTCCATCCCTCTCTCCCCTTGTGCCTCAGTAAGCTCTTTCTCTGCCTGCTGATCCCTCGTCTTGCTCCTAATCCTGGCTGTAATGTGTTGACCCCTGGCCTCGCCTGGGAGTTAGGAGAGGACAGGAGAGGAGGGGAGAGGAGAGGAGAGATCCCCATAGCAGGGAGAGGAGAGGAGAGGAGAGGAGAGATCCTCATAGCAGGGAGAGGAGAGGTCCTCATAGCAGGGAGAGGAGAGGAGAGGAGAGGAGAGGAGAGGAGAGGAGAGATCCTCATAGCAGAGAGAGGAGAGGAGAGGAGAGGAGAGGAGAGATCCTCATAGCAGAGAGAGGAGAGGAGAGGAGAGATCCTCATAGCAGGGAGAGGAGAGGAGAGGAGAGATCCTCATAGCAGGGAGAGGAGAGGAGAGGAGAGGAGAGATCCTCATAGCAGGGAGAGGAGAGGAGAGGAGAGGAGAGGAGAGGAGAGGAGAGGAGAGGAGAGGAGGAGAGATGCTCATAGCAGGGAGAGGAGAGGAGAGGAGAGGAGAGGAGAGATCCTCATAGCAGTGTGAGAAAGTAGAGATCCTCAGCTGGGCTAATCAGAGCGACCTGCTTCTGGCAGCCCAGAGGAGGGGAGGCCTGTCTGGAGGGTTGAAATATTGAGCTTCTGGCCTGATTTTCTTTTTTTTTTATATTTGTTTTGATGTCATCATATATTTTCATATCTTCTATTCTCTTAATTTTGTGTTTAGCCCTCATAGCCCCAGCTTTTCTCCACACTCCACAAAATACATTCACACAACCATGTCTATGGATTCCAGATTGGAAGCATGGCACTCAGGGCAGGAGAGCATGGCAGCATGAAAAGGTGTTTACTCTGAAGTTCTTATTGGGATAATGGGAAAACGCAAAAGCCCATTAGTCAAAGTGGGTTTAGCTTTAACGCTAACACGTGAATTAGCATTAGAGTCTATTGCTACCATTTTGACCCTCCCACCATGGCAGGTGAAGTGATTGCCTTGAAATAGCCTATAAGAAGAGTCTTTATGTAAATCATGAAAGGTTACCCACCTATAGTTTTTTTCCTATGGGATGGTATGTTATGCCAGGGTTATTTTTAATTTGTAAAATGACATGATGACATGATCCACAGACTGGTACAGATGCCTGTTATCCATCTGGTCAGCATTAGCAAACCAGCATTAGTGTTAGCATCTCTCTTTCTGTGATTGCTCAGGTCTTGCCTAATGCACTGATCTATCTCTTTCTCTCTCTCTCTCTCTCTTTCTGTGAATGATTGCTCAGGTCTGGCCTAATGCACTGATCCATCTCTCTCTCTCTTTCTGTGAATGAATGCTCAGGTCTGGCCCAGTGTGCTGAGCTGTGCTGGCAGCTGAGGGGTCAGGCAGAGAGGAGGCAGGTCCCAGGGGCGAAGGTTGCCCTGCAGCACAACATAGGCCTGGGGGGGGCCGTGGTAGTCACTCTCTACAGGATGGGCTTCACTCAGGAGGCTAGGTGAGCAACCGCCAGCCTCTACTATAGCATTGGCTAACTAGAGAGATTAATTCTATAGAAATCTTAGTCCTTTTATGAACAAGCGTTAACAAAAAGGGTTTAATTGTATGCTAACTGGGGAAAGCCTGTCTTATCTTACACACACACACACACACACAGACACACACACACACACACACACACACAACCCTTAAAATCTAACAACAGGTGATTGTCATTTCATAGCCTGTGAAGAGGCACTTCTAGTAACACAGGAGCAGCAAGAGAACAAAAGAATAATACAACTAATCACTGATGTTTGTGTGTGGTTGTGTGTGCACGAGTGTGTGGGTACAGTATGTGTGTTTAGTGAACGTAGCAGTGAACATAATCACAGAAAGATCACAGCCTGTACTTTATGACTGGAGATGATACATTGACCTGCTCTGTTGGAACAGTTTGTTCAGTTTCAGTCAAACTACAGCATTATGACTATGCACACACACACAGGCGCACACACAAAGTCAACATCTCTCAGCAGGATATCTCCACTGCTGCAGCCCAACTAGAGAGCCCCAGCTGGAAACTGAAAGAGTTGTGATTTAAACGGCACATTGTACAGCGCTTTATCACATGACCAACCCTAACCTCTCTTACGAGCCTCTGTCAAACACAGAAAAGAGAACCATCTAGAACGGAGCGCCTTTTCTTTTCCTGTGTGTTCAAGGTCCCAGATCGCAGCGGTTCCCACCGGTGCATCCAGCGGTCTGGAGGGGTTCAAAGCCTACGCTGTCTTCCAAGAGATAGAAAAGAAACTCCAGGAGGTACAGCCCCTGAACAAACCAAGCACACTTTACACTTACCATTTTGAAATGACTCTCTTGTAGGCTTTTTCGACAATTTGTGCACAAAGCGGCATTGTCCACATATGAACATGATGGTAGCTGTCTTGCCCGGGTGTGATACACACATTCCCAGAAAAGGGTAAACATGCTTCATCTCTTTCTTCTCTGTAGGAGGGCGAACAGATTGTTAAGAAAATCGGAGGTGTTTTTGCATTCAAGGTGAAAGATGGCCCTGAGGGAAAGGAGGCCATGTGGATTGTTGATGTGAAGAATGGCAAAGGCTCCGTTAGTAACGACACAGGTTTGTTTTCGCTGGAAACATTTTTGACAAATGTTGAATGTAATCTGAAGGAGAATGGATCGAAATGACAGGGATAGAGTGCTCTATTTCCCAAGAGCATGTAATGCAAACACAAAAGCACAATATTTAAACACAACAAACACACATGCAAGCTTGAAGATACACGCACACAAGCTTCAAGACACACACACACACACACACACACACACACACACTCAAACACACACAAAAAAAGCTTTTTCCAGCTATATTGAATCAATATTCAGATGTTTTGTAAAACCTTGATTGAAATGGAAAGTGTAGAGTTGGTAGTCGTCATCTCTTCCCGGTAATGAAACGCTTTTCACAGTAGAACACTCTGTTCTTCTGCCTGATGATGCTGCTGGATGGTGCATGGTATTTTCCATGAAACTCACTACCATTCATATTTCAAAAGCGGCACAACATGTACATTACAGCTAGCCAGTCCACAGCTGCTATTCTACTGTTCAGTGCCACCATTGAAGAGAATCATAAGTGGTGTCCCCCTCCCCCCATACATTAGACCATTGTCATTGTTTTATGACCATTATTACTGTCATTACTGCTGCTACTTACACTGCACCCTTGCACTACTGCTGTCAACTGTTGTCAATTAGTATCGTCACCGCTACATACATTACACCCTTGTATTTGTTTTATTATTATATATTGTATTGAATTGTTGATTTGTTTGATTGTTATTGAGCTAGAAGCTAGATTACCAAAAGCATATACAGTCACAAAGCACTTTATTAGGAACACTATACTAATGATTGCATCAAGCAATTCCTGCAGAATTTTCAGGTGCACTTTCAAGCTGGGAATCTCCTGTTCTACGACATCCCAAAGGTGTTCTATTTGATTCAGATCCGGTGACTGGGAAAGCCACTGAAGAACACTGAACTCATTGTCATGTTCATGAAACCAGTTTGAGACGACTTTTGCTTTGTGACATGGTGCATTATTATGCTGGAAGTAGCCATTAGATTGTGACCATGAAGAGATGCACATGGTCAGCAACAATACTCAAATAGGCTGTAGCAGTCAAGCGATTGATTGGTATTAACGGGCCCATATATATATATATATATATACACATACATACATACACACACACGCACACATCACTTACGGCTCTGTGTGGGTACCAATACAATTTAATTTAATTTGATAATTGAAGATGTTTCATGTACCATTTTTAGATACGAAGGCAGACTGTACCATTGCCATGGGGGATGAGAACCTGCTGGCTTTGATGACGGGACAGATGAACCCACAGACGGTGAGTGTGTGAAACATAATAGACATAAAAGATCTCTCCTTATTCTTGACATGATCATTAGGGATTAGCACAAACTCAT
>NC_139655.1:37602681-37633122 GCF_951799395.1 Argentina silus | reverse complement strand
GCGGGAGCATAGCAGGGGCATGCATGCACTGAAGCATGCACTGAAGCCTGTAAACATCAATAATGAGAATTCTCTGAAATTGATTAAATGTTATTGAGTTGTTTATGTTTGTGGAACTATGTTTCATTTAACATGGATGACTGTTTAATGAAAGGAAGACCACTCAATGTGCCTCTGATGTCTCTCTCTACGAAATGGCGTCTTTGAATTTAAAAATGACTGTCGACCTGACCTGATGTAAATTATAATTGTGTATAGAATGTCTGTCTGTGAATGATGCTTTGATTTTTACTAAATAAACCCTATATTGACAAGAAAGCTGAGCATTACTTTTCCTTCCTTGTTCATTTCTCAAAGGAATCAGTTAAATTAAATGTGCTCTGAGAGAGATTTTAACATGCAGATTTATGCATGATTGGTATATTGCTATTAGTTTTTGTAAAACTGATTTCATGAGTGACCAGATAAGTTATTTTATTTGATCATACTTTGTCTTATTTTGAACCCCTGTGAGTGAATGCTTATTTGGCAGGACCACAACATTTCCTCTTGCAGTTTGATTGTCTACGCTTGTAGTTAAAGGTTGAGTGTATAACAATGAAATCCCTTTTCCTTTGATTAGGTCTAGGGGCTACAGCTTTGATTTCTGAGAAGAATAGTATTGTCGGGCCACATGCAACGCTGCTGGCGTCTAACTTGAGGTAACTTCTTAAAGCTCCGCATTTTGATAATGTCCCAAATATGTCCCTGAGGGCAGGTTTAAACTAGACATCTCCCTGAGGACAATTAAATACAACTAAAATTCAGGAAATTTCCCTGATGTCTGCAAGAGACATTCATTGGTTTTAAACAAAGGCATAGAACACCCTCCCATTGACTGAAAGGCTTTCTGCGCAAGATAGATCACAAAAGTGTCCTATACAGTAACTGCTGTACGCTATTGATCAGAGGGAGCACAATATGCACTGGCGTTTGTGGTTGCTTGGTCGGAGGCTGGGTTTGGTGCTGATGTGTTTTGTGTGTTTTGCTCTCTGGATTCAAGGCCAGGCTGTGAAATTGTCATGGTATGCCTGTGGTGATAATGTGTTCTTTCACTTACAATGGTTACAATCGTACTGATTTGGATATCTTAGCAGCAGCCTATTGACATGTTTTGATGTAGTGTAATTGATAAATCCTCACTATGATGTAGTGTAATTGATAAATCCTCACTATGATGTACTGTAATTGATAAATCCTCACTATGCTGTAATCACTGTGATGTAATGACTACGATGTAATGACTAAATGCCCGAACCCTAAGAACAGAGGTACCAATAAAACATTAACCTTTTTGAAAAAACAAAATAAGCTCTGTTTGTATCAAATTTGGAACAAATAGGTTTTAGATAGTTGTTTGCTTTGTGTAACAGCCTTTTTGTACACCGTGCCCTACTTCCGTTTTATCTGTGATCTGCTGTGTTTAGTGTGGCTGACCCAACCCTGTCCCTGCTGGCTTCACTCTACATCCCACCCCTACCCCACCCGCATGGCCCGCACCTTCTGCCAGATCCCGCCGGTGCTCTTAATCGCCTACCTCCCCCCTCCCCCCTCCCTCTCTCCATCCTCCCCAACTGGTAAATGTGCCAACTGGTGGCATTTAGCAGCTGCGTGGGCAGGCCTGGCTCGGCTGGCTCAGTAACCCTCAGTCAGTCAGAGCCAGACTTCTGACTCCTTATCGTCAGTGGATAACTGCGAGTAGTGGGATCTCCTCCTAGAAGTAGCAGAGCAGGGTGGTGTTAAGAGGGAATGTGGCATTGCAGGGAAGTGTATACAACTCCGGGTCACCTTGTCATCTCGGCCTGTTCCTACCCGACACGGGTCAGCTCACGGAGCCAGCAGTTGTATTCAAGACATCAAACTGGGAACCATTGAAAACATGTCATGGGAGCTTTCGCCTTTCACCCATGTAGCCCATTGTTGAATGAGTGATTTCTACATCAAAACAGTGCAAAGCGGCTACCTTAGGTTATGGTATGGTTACGATATGTCTTTGAGGTGAAATCAACCTGTTTTTTAAACTTGTAACTCATCCTGACCTTGGTCAGGGACCATGTTGAGTGTTACAGTGAACCTTTCATGATGTGGGTCTCCCCTAAACACTCAACAAATAATCACCTCCCGTTGTTTGAGTCAGTGGGACAGGCCAGATGCAGAGAGTGTATTCGCTATAGCAGGACAACTATATACTTCTAGCAACTCAAAGCAATCTATTTCTTTCCCTCCCAACTACTCTGTGACTGTCCATCAGTTTGTCCGTCCACTTGACAATCTATTTGTACACATTACTTAAGTCAGGCTTGTGAGCTTGCCTTGGTGATGGTTGTTGCCCAGGCATGTGTTAGCGTCCCTGCTCTGTCCAAGTTGCTCCTACACCACTCTAACACAATCATCGGCCTCATAAAAAGAACCTGAGGAATCACTGTCTGTCACACAGGGATCTTTGATGTTGATAGGCGCCTCAACATGATGGCATCAACACCCACACAGAATGAGCTGCTAGGGGCTTTCAATCCCACAGCCTCATGGCCATAGATAATACATCTTTTAGTGATACTGAAATTAAAGAAATCCAAACTTTGGAGTATACAGTGCCTATAGAAAGTCATCATACCCTGTGAAATCTTTACCTTTTGTCACATTACACCCTGGAAATTAAAATAAATGAAATCTAACTTTTCTGAGCTGTATGTTCACATTATAACCCTCATTATCAAAGTGAAAAATAAAAAATGTAACAATTCTGGACAATTATTCAAAATTAATTAGTGAAATACCTGGTTTGGTTAAGTGATCAGCCCCTTAGAGTATACCATTATAAACTTGCTCAGGTGCAACCAATCAACTTCCAGATCAAACACCAGCCAAGAGCTATGTTTGGCGAAAACCAAACACAACACACCACCCAAAACACACCATACCTACTGTGAAGCATGGTGGTGGCAACATTATGTTGTGGGGACTGGGCAATTGGTCAGGATTGAAGGGAAAATGGATGCTGCCAAGTACACCCAAATTCTTGAGGACAACCTGCGTCCCTCTGCTAGACGGCTGAAGATGGGCAGGTCATTCACCTTCCAACACGACAACGATCCTAAACATACCGCCAAAAGAACAACACAGTGGCTTAAGGATAGAAAGGTGAATGTCCTTGAGTGGCCAAGTCAGAGCCCTGACTTAAATCCGATAAAAAATCTGTGGATGGACTTGAAGAGAGCAGTCCATCAATTCTGCAAGGAAGAATGGGCAAATATTCTCTAATCTAGGTGTGCAAAGCTAGTAGAGACATATCCAAACAGATTGATGGCTGTAATTGCAGCAAAAGGTGGCTCTACAAAGTATTAAATCAGGGGACTGATGACTTTTCCAACCCTGTTATTCTTGTTTTTCCTTTTTTATAAATTTTCAGAACTGTCGCCTTTTTTTTCATTAGTTTGATGTTGTATGGCTAAATTTGTACATGAAGCTGGAAAAAAAAGTTTTTTAATGGGTTTTGATTTCAGGCTGTACGACAAATATAGTAACTATTTCAAAGGGGTATTTACTTTCTATAGGCACTGTAGATCAAAAAATGTTTCACTGTTCAAATACTTAGGGCACTGTATATCTCTCATCAACAAGTTCAGTCAGAAAACCAGAAACCAACATTATGAAAACATGCTACACATTAGAGTCCAATAAGTGTATTTCTCTTTCTTTACAATATATTTTTCAGTAGCTTTTTGTTTGTTTTTTTACAGAAAAGGGTTCCATTTTGTGAAACTGGACTAGATAAAACAATGACAAAGACAGAATAGCGGCTGTTGAATCAAATTGTCTCAAATTCCCTTTAAATAAATATATGTACAGCATATCATACAAAGATCCCAGTATAACCTACAGTATGATTGTTATGTTGTTGTTGTTGTTGTTGTTGTTGTTGTTTTTGTCTTGGATGTTCTAGGGTACACTGTACTGTACTGTATCTTCCCACCTGCTTCTCCTTTGTTTTTTAAGGCAAAGAGGGAATAATTGGGGTGCAAAGAACTTAACATAACTTCAATGTTCAACAAGGGCAAACACAGACCTCTCTCCTTGTTTCCATGCTGGTAGTCATACTGTATACAATGAGGCAGAGCACCAACCTTCTATTATTGGGGATAACAAGGCAGAAAAGAGAAGTGGAAGGAAAATTAAGGAAGAAAACAAAAGGTTGAGATCAATTAGAGCACTGATTTTGGATTTTGCAACATGGGACAGTATAGTGAATATGTTCTATATTTGAACCTGCTGATGCTGCTATATTGGTTGAATGTGAACACAATAGGATTAGATTCTAGATATTGACAGAGGGGGTCTTCAAAAAACATCACCAACACTGTAAATTGACCTCCTGTTTTATGAAAATGATCAAATCGGTTTTTTCTCAAAACTCAATATTTTGCCATTCAATGTTTGCATTGATAACTCATGACGTGTGAGCCTACGTCCATACCTCAGACGAGGGACCTTGAGGCAACGGTTCATCTGTTTGTCTGATGATGGTGTTTGAAGAGGAGAACTGAATGACAAAAACATTTTTTAAAAATCAAAACGCAAAAAACCCAAAATATTATAGAATTTTCAATAACAGATGAAAGAAAAACAAGAAAAAGAAAATACAAGAATAAGTATTCTCCTTTTTGTCCATAGTCCATGCCTTGTTTTTAAGGAGTTTCTCACATTCACCAATCGAAGCTCCTTGGCAGGTGACAGTATAACACATCCGCTGTGAGGGTGTTTTGTTTTATAGCTACACTGAAGATGAAAGGCCAAAGCTCAAGATCAGACGTCCTGAACACACCTCCACAAATCTTCCCCCCATTGAAACTGTCTCTCACGGTTTGTCATGCTTAGCAAATATAATGCCCTCCAGCATGTCCTTTTTTCTGTCTCTGCTGTCGCACATAAAATCATCTCTGATAAATATATACAAACAAACAAACACAATCATATGTGGGTCATAATGTAAATAATGTAGAAAATAGTTTTTCTTTGTCGGTCCTCTGCATCCATAGTGGGCCGGGAGGGTGGTCATCCAGAGTTCTGGTGATGCAGTCACTCCTCTCTCCCTGCTGCATGTGTCTGTCCCTCCCCATGGTGTTGTCTGTAGGAGGAAGCCTCTATACGTTAGTCTCCAGCCCGTTCATGTCAATGGAGCAGTGCTCCTTGTCCTTGTGCTCCCTCTTGTGGTGGGGAGCATGGGCTTGTTTCCTCTTCTCCGCCGGCCGTACCCCTTCCTCTAGCTGCATCAGACGAGCCACATCTGGGGAGAGGTGGTCCTGCCTACCCCCGTGCGGAGGGGGCTGGTAGCAACCGTTCTTCTGGTAAGTCATCATCTGCTGGATGCTCAGCATGGGCTTGGTCTCGCAGATCAGGGGCACCTGAAGGACACGGTGGGGGAGAAACCAAGTCATCAACACGTCGGAATTCCCCAATGGTCCCAATAGAAGAAACCGACGCCATGTTAATATTGTAGATATTACTGTAGTAATAGTAAGGTCTGTTGCCAATGAACTCTGAATGTCTCATGTCACCATAATGGGGAGGACAGACTCGAAACACGACACAAGCATCTTAGCAATGATCTTAATATCTATATTCAACAGTGGCATTGGGCGATATGATCCACAAATGATTGTCCTTTTAGAATCAGAGGTGGGAGGAGGGTTTGATTTGAATTGTGTGTGGTTTACAGTATGTGTGTTGTACTGTATGTATGTTGTATTTTTTTTTACTTGTACATAGTTATGGTTATATGTTGTTGTGGTTTTACTTGTTCTATCAATAAAGTTTGCAAAAAGAAAAGGAAAGTTGGCGGCTTCTGGTGCACTGTTCTTCAACTATACTCATTGAATGTAATGGAAAAGAATGTCTGTGTTTGTTTATATCATGCACTGCATACCTGCTCGCCTTCCTTGACAAAGTCTTTTCTGCAGATGTGAGCCATGATCCCTGTGGCCAAGGCATCCCCCATCACGTTCACCATGGTCCTGAAGCGGTCCCTGCCACACACAACGTCGGGTCAGCTTGGTTCTGTACTGAACCTCAGGACTGACCTACATATCATACTGTGTTCTGGTCTACAGTGAGAGCACAAGCTATGTAAAGGTACTATTTGCATATTTAGCTTTTCTCAGCCCTTTATGATTTATAAACAGTAAATTACTGTTTGATATTATGCAGGGATATCAATAACATGATAAAAACATGCATTTATTTGATCATGTAGATTCAACAATATGGCCATATAAACCATAAATGGGTTGGACACAGGGTGGGAATTTCACGACGGCCACGACGGCCATGGCCGTCGTTGCCCCGCACTTTGGCCTTGATGCCCTGTGAAAAAATGTTCAATTTACGGCCAAGGTGGCCTTTGTGCCCCTGTCAAAGTTCCAGTGTAAACAATGCTAGTGACGCGTGGTGGGCTTTTATGGAATTACAGCCACCCTAGTGCGCACAGTAGGCTAGTCCCGTGACTTCGCGAGCCGCGCAGGTGAAGTATCAACATCACATGCAAGAAGAACGTCAACAAAGCCTCCTCGCACCAGCCTCTCACGGGAGCAAGACAAGCACAGCCTATTTAAAGTCGACTCGTTAACGTTACATTTTTTTTGCCTTATGAAAACTAGCGATAGCTAGCTAGTTGGGATAGCGCTAACGTCTTCCCTTCCTCAGGGAAAAGGGCTCGAGATCTAGTGTTGCTTCTACTAGCAGATAGCTGTCAGCTACGGTCAGCTTTGAATCTAGTATTTTTCTTGCTAAGCGGTTTTGATATAATACATGACTGACTTATGTGGTTTATGGCTGAACTTAACGTATACGTTTAAGAAACGCTATTGCTATTCAGCCATTTGTAATCTTTAAACGACTGGTGTTGACGTTAGTGCTACACTTTTCTGTCATGTTGATTGACTAGCGATAGCTGGTGAGCTATCACTAGTTAGGATACGTCTCTCTTTGGAGGGGAAAAAAAAGGTCGGCATCTATAAGTTACTTGAACCTGTGAATTTAGCCATTTCTCGCCAGTCCAAATACCCACAGTTGACCAAATAAATTTAATTGTAGCTCACTATTGTCACTCCAATATCTGACACTCAAAATGCCAAGAGGGTTACCTAGGCTACTGCATCTGACAGCTGACAGCTGACTGACTCCTGCTGTAAAGTAAACAATAGTTGCGTTACCATCAAACATCTTAATGCACGCAGATGCGCATTTTCTGTAGCCGAATTTTCACGAATGCAAGATAGAATATGTGAATGAGCTGGATGGAAACGCAACCAGTGTTGGGAAGTAACTGAATACATGTATTTGGGATTACGTATTCAGAATACAAAATTATGAGTAACTGTATTTTGTTACAGTTACATTTTCATTGAGTGGTATTTAGAATACAGTTACTTTGGTCAATTGTAGGGGTTACTTTTGGAATCCTTCTTATATGAATTTCTGGGCTTTTTTAACTCAAATTCTGACATTTCTTTTGTTTTTCAATGTTTTTAAATTAAAACAAATGTTTTAATACATAATTAATGTTTCTTGGTGAATGAGAATGTTAAGGTATCAATCTGAAAGGTAAAACCAGCGTAATTTAACCCAACGGCCTTTGTGCCCTGTCATGTGGCCTTTGTGCCCTTAAAAAAAATGTGAACGGGAAGGCCAAATGGCCTTGCCCCTAAAATGACGAAATTCCAAGCCTTGTTGGACATTAGAAACTCATGAGCCTTCATCATCGATAAACATGAATAAGAACTGGGGTGAAGACAGGGCAGAAGGAGTATACATACAACGCCCAATCCACAGCGATGATGAGTGTGATGTCATCAGTGGGCAGACCCACTGAGGTTAACACAATCACCATGGTGACCAGGCCGGCTTGTGGAATTCCAGCGGCACCAATACTGGCAGCTGTTGCTGTGATACTGGGAATGAGAGGGGACAAAAAAGTGACCTTGAGTGTATTAGTACAACACTCAAAACACACAGCTCTGTCATTGTCACAGGTTTGTGACAATGAGAGACAAGAAAGAGAGAGGAGGAGAAAGAATGTTTAGAAGAGTTGGCATGATGTTCCTGACTTTATCAATAATCCTTGACCTGTCATCCTGTCGTACAAAGAAATAATCACTCACACAAACACACGATTCACGCTTCCTCGTGATTAATTGGATGTCCCGTTAGAGAATGGGGGATCTCGGGGGGTCTCTGGAGGGGAGAACATACAAATGGACCAGCGATGTGGGCAGCCAAACGTCAAGGGAAACGGGCACAAATAAATACCAAAAAATCATAATTGTGGCGTGACAAGCGGGATGAGTAATACAGGTCATATGGGTCTTACCGCCTAGGGATTAGGGAATGGGCACAGTCTGTGACCATGAGGATAGGTCTACTTAATGATATTACAGTTTGACATGTCATTAAATCAGACGGGGACGTTTGACAGGACCTGGGTGACCAGTGTAGAAGCAGTCTCCAGCGACAACGAGGGGGGGAGTGGTCTGTGTGTGTGTATCTGTCTGTCTGTCAGTCTGTCTGTCTGCCTGTTCTGGGCAAAAGCACTGATTGAGTTAAAGTCAGGGATCAGTGGGAAGGTCATACAGTCAGTCGTCACATTTACGTTCATCTACGTGTTTCATATAATAATCTCATAATATTCACTAATTCTGCATTAAATGTGTGACAGATTAATTCCTGTGTTGCACTCAAACAACATTTGTGGTAACCTCGACTACATTTTTGACTAATCAAAAAATACACATGCCTATCAGTACTAGTGACTGTTTTTTTTCAGCATAAATAATGGATGGATGGTAACAGAAATGGATGACTTTACAATCAACAAAATATGATCTCAAAAACACAACACAAATGTCACCAGAAACCCTGCAAACCCTCACATGTCCAGACTGGATGGTCTGGTTTAAAATTGTTTCTCTAGACTATGCATACACACATGCATACCTGATGGTGATGATCTGGCCAAAGTCCAGCTCGTAGTTGTTGACCTGGGCGATGAAGATGGCTGCCACGGCCTCATAGAGCGCCGTGCCATCCATGTTGATGGTGGCGCCCACAGGGAGCACAAAGCGGATGATGCGCCGGTCGATGTGGTTATTCTCAAGGAGGCACTTGAAGGTGATAGGCAGAGTGGCAGAGCTGTGGAGGAGACAGGCGACCTCGGTCAAACAGGTAAAGTATGTGAGGTGGGCTCTGACCAAGCAAACTGAATCAAGTGCAGTTCAAGTACATACAAATATATTTGACCCAGGTCAGACAGTACAGAGGACTCTCTTGAACTACAGTATGCATAATAATACCCTACTGTGGGGGGACATGCAGCGTTCGGCCTGTAGAGGGAGCTACAGAACCGTGGCCAGGGTTACGGAAGCGAGGCTTCGTTGCGCACCTGTTGCGAATGAAGCTGGCCCCAGGATCTCGCGGCCGCCGTGGGCTTGGCGGAGGACCATCTCTCCCTCCCACCGCGGGAGCCACGACGACCAACCCCGGCCCCGCGCCAGGGGGCGGGGGGCCAGCGCCCGGGAGGAGCCGAGGGACCGGAAAGAGAGAGGCCGGTGCCCACTCCAAGGACGAGATGGCAGGGGCGTGCATATCGTGAGCCAGCCCTGGCCCCGCAGGAAGCACCCCGAGCGACAGGGGGGGTGTGTTGGTGATGCGGACGGCTGGGCCATGTTCAGGCCGAGTGCCCAGTGATGGAGGTGGGGCAGGTCGTCCGCATCGGCGACATACCGGGCCCTCCCCCCGGACCAGGAGCGGCGTATCGTGTTCCAGTAAGGATACAGCATGATACACACCAGGCGTTCTTGGATTCGGGCTGCATGCAGTCCATGATCCAGGAGCACCTGGTTCGACCAGGGGCATTGTTAAAGGCATCGAGGG
Organism: Argentina silus; assembly: GCF_951799395.1. NCBI lineage: Eukaryota > Metazoa > Chordata > Actinopteri > Argentiniformes > Argentinidae > Argentina > Argentina silus. Next base: position 37,623,159 of record NC_139655.1, on the reverse strand, counting down.
TGTTGGTGAAGTATGTGCATGGGGACATCCACGAATACCCTGTGGTCGCTATCGAAATTCATTATGAGGGAAAAAAACATAGTGTACAGGCGGCGGTTAGCCCACGCCTCACGCATCCCCTGATTCTGGGTGTAGATTGGGAGGGGTTTCCTCAAGCGGTAAACCGGGGTGCGTGCACGACAGAGAGGGAGGTGTGAGGCGTGTAATGTGCTCTGCACTGAGGCGGCGCCTCGCGACACTGCCGAGGAGCCGGAGCCGGCGGGGGGGTCTCAACCCGAGATTTCCCCGCCGAACTATCCGCTGCTAGGTGACTTCCCCCTCGAGCAGTCTCGTGACGAGACCCTACGATCGGCCTATGACCAAGTGATAGCAATTGATGGTACTTTGGTACGGCCAGACACAGTGCGTGCCCACCCCTATTTTGCGATTATCAGCGACAGGTTATACAGAGTAAGTCGTGACTCACATAGTCAGGAGGAAGTAACCCAGTTGTTGGTTCCCCATAGCCGCTGGGAAATGGTCTTCCAGGCGGCTCATTTCAACCCCATGGCGGGCCATTTAGGTTATGATAAGACACTAAACCGTATAATGACTCGTTTTTATTGGCCGGGAATTTGGGCAGAGGTGCGTAGGTGGTGCGCTTCTTGTCGCGAATGTCAGTTGGTAAATCCCCCAGCCATTCCACGGGCCCCCTTGCGGCCCTTAACATTGGTCGAGAACCCATTCGACCGCATTGCCATGGATATTATCGGGCCATTTGATCGGTGTACACAGAGATATCGATTTGTGTTGGTCTTGATAGATTACGCAACCCGATACCCAGAGGCAATACCGCTGCGCAATATTTCTGCCAGGAGTGTAGCGCAGGCATTGTTTCAAGTAATCTCCCGCGTGGGAATCCCGAAAGAGATTCTCACCGACCAGGGCATTAATTTTATGTCATGCACCCTCAAGGAAATGTATGGGTTGTTGAACATCAAGGCGGTTCGAACCAGTGTTTACCACCTGGCCACTGATGGCCTTTGTGAGAGGTTCAATCGGACCTTGAAATCAATGATCCGGAAGTTTGTACACGAGGATAGTCGGAATTGGCATAAATGGCTAGATCCCCTGCTGTTTGCGGTACAGGAAGTCCCCCAAGCTTCCACAGGGTTTTCCCCGATTGAATTACTCTACGGGCGTAAGCCCCGGGGTGTCCTAGACCTTCTTAAAGAAAATTGGGAGGAAGGGTCTAGCGACAGTAAAAATGAGATTCAATACGTCCTGGACTTGCGCACAAAGCTCCACGCCCTAGGGGTTATTTCACGCGAGCATTTGCAGCAAGCCCAGGAGCGTCAAAAGCGCCTATACGACAGGGGAACTAACCTGCGAGAATTTACACCGAGAGACAAGGTGCTCGTACTGTTACCCACCTCCAGCACGAAATTACTCGCGAAGTGGCAAGGGCCGTTTGTGGTCACACGTCGCATGGGGAACGTGGATTATGAGGTAGTACGCTCGGACCGGGGGGATAGCTTGCAGGTGTATCACGTAAATCTCCTAAAAAAATGGAACGACGTGGTCACTGTTGCTCTGGCTACAATAATTCCAGAGAGAGATGAGTTCGGACCAGAAGTCCCAAAATCTAAAGTTAGCACTCCGGTCGGTATTGATAACCATCTCTCTGCTAGCCAGGCCACGGACGTTGCAGATTTGAAAGCTAAGTTCGCCGATGTGTTTTCTCCCCGGCCCGGTCGGACTACGCTTATCGACCACCATATAGAAACGCAGCCGGGTTTAACGGTGCGTACGCGTCCCTATAGGTTACCGGTACACAAACGAGACATTGTGTGCAGGGAATTGGAAGTCATGCTGGAGCTGGGTGTGGTCGAGGAGTCCCGCAGTGACTGGTGTAGCCCCATCGTGCTTGTCAACAAGCCGGATGGGTCTATACGGTTCTGTGTGGATTATAGAAGGGTTAATGCGGTCTCCAAATTCGATGCCTACCCGATGCCCTGGGTTGACGAGCTCTTGGACCGGCTTGGCACGGCCAAGTTTTTCACGACATTGGATTGTACGAAGGGATACTGGCAGATTCCACTCTCGCCGGTATCCCAGGAGAAGACTGCATTCTCCACTCCGCTCAGGCTATACCAGTTCACGGTGCTCCCTTTCGGGTTGTTCGGAGCCCCAGCCACTTTTCAGCGCCTCATGGACCGCATTCTGCGGCCACACTCTGCCTATGCTGCGGCCTACCTGGATGACATTGTCATTCACAGTGACACCTGGGCGCAGCATGTGCAGAGTGTGGCTGCTGTTCTGCGGTCCCTGAGGCAGGCGGGGCTGACGGCCAACCCGAAGAAGTGCGTGATCGGGCAGAGGGAGATCCGGTATCTGGGGTACCACTTGGGTCAAGGGGAGGTGCGGCCGCAGATTGAAAAGACTGCGGCCATCGCCGCCTCTCCGCGGCCCAAGACGAAGAAGGAGGTGAGGGCCTTCCTGGGGCTGGCTGGCTATTACCGGCAGTTTGTGTCGGGATTTTCAGAGCTGGCCAGTCCCTTGACGGACCTCACCCGGAAAGGTGCCCCGGATCCGGTCCAATGGTCGGGCCAGTGCCAGGGGTCGTTTGAGGCCCTTAAGGGCGCTCTTTGTGGAGAAACGGTCCTGTATGCGCCTGATTTTAACCTCCCTTTCTCCCTACAGACGGACGTGTCGGATAGAGGCCTGGGAGCAGTGCTGACCCAGCAGAGGGAGGGGGCTGACTGGCCGGTGCTGTACCTGAGCCGCAAACTGTCGGAGAGGGAGGGCCGGTACAGCACGGTGGAGAAGGAGTGCCTGGCCATCAAGTGGGCGGTCGGCGCCCTCCACTACTACCTGCTGGGTCGCGCTTTCACCCTCTACTCCGACCATGCTCCCCTCCAGTGGCTCCACCACATGAAGGATATGAACGCGAGGATCACCCGGTGGTATCTCGCGTTGCAGCCCTTCAACTTTTCGGTCGTGCACAGACCGGGGGCGCAGATGGTCGTGGCAGACTTCCTCTCCCGTGCAGGCGGGGGGGAGTAGGTTGTCGGCCGTCGTGTCCCCGGCCTGTGTCGGGCGGTGGGGGTATGTGGGGGGACATGCAGCGTTCGGCCTGTAGAGGGAGCTACAGGACCGTGGCCAGGGTTACGGAAGCGAGGCTTCGTTGCGCACCTGTTGCGAATGAAGCCTCGTTGACGAAAAGGTTTAAGATGTGTGTGCCTCTGCTTTCGAGGAGGAAGGCTGGAAAGCGAGGACTGGAAAGTCAACATCGCCATTACAAGTATTATCTTAAATAAACGGGAGCCTTCCCTCACCACCACACTGCGTCCGCCTCTCTGTACAAGGTACTCGTTACACCTACATTTCTATTAATTTCTCTTTGTTAAGTTACAATTTCACACATCACAAGTTCACTTTCACTGTCTGAAATAGTCTCTGTTTCTTAACAAACTTGAATAAAGAAGATTTCAATGAGACACATGAACCCACAGAAAGGTCTGGTTATTCAAGGAGCCTTTTAGACATTTCAATCACACCAAACTCAACATGACCAAGACCTCAGATATGATTCATTCAAGGATAGAGATGCATTGAAAAGATTCATATTCTCATTAGATTCACAGCATGCCTGCTGTAATCATAAATGTATCAGAATAAAGTAGCAGGTAATAAGAGCACTGCTATTCATTCTGTGGTTGAACATATTGAGTGGAGATCAGATTACTCCTTTCAAACACAAGGTCTTATCTACCAAAGAACATTGTGCTACGTTAATGAAATTCCTTTAAGTTTACAACAGCAGAGCTATGAATGTAAAACAGAGGTGAAGTGTACCATTACACCTCAAAATGAGACATCATGAGACACAATGGTACATCAGTAAGAACTGATAAAAACAAGGTTTGAGAGAAGGAAACGTTGGAAAAGTATGGCCGTGCACAAAAGTATGGCTGTGTTTGCACTAAGACTGTTTTTTACACTGTTAAAATATAGCCCAAAAGGTTCAAGTTGAGTTTGGGGTTATGGGGGGGAGAGGTGAACAAAGGACAGGGTCAGGAATAGAGAACTCCTCAACACACATACTTTCTGCTCTCCAAGACTGTGGGCGATTCCTTTCCTCCAATAAGGTAATATCAACTCCAAAGGAGTTGATACTGGAGAGATCAATGGCCTCATTTCTATATGCATTCTGTTTGTACAGTCAGTAGTGAGTCAGTTAGTATAACTCCAGTTATTATAAAACTTTTACAATAACTAATATCAACTCAAAACCTGCTCTTATTAACTCCTCACTAAGATATGTATATAGCCTTATGTAAAGGTCATACATAAGCTCAAGGTTTCCAGAGGGTTAGGTTTTTACTCGGGTCTCACAGAGGGTTAGGTTTTTACTTCAGGTCTCACAACCACAGATGCTCAAGGTTCCATACCTAAACCCTCCAGAGGGTGAGATGAGTGTTTACCTGGAGGATGTGGCCAGGGAGATGAGCAGGGCCTGCAGGATGCCCCTGATGTAGACGATGGGGCTCTTCTTGGTGATGAAGAAGTACATGGCGGGCAGGATGAAGAGGCCGTGCAGCACCAGGCCCATCACCACAGTGATGGCGTAGAAGCCCAGCTTCTTCCCCATGGCTGATGGGTCGTCCATTTCCAGGATTTTCCCCGCCACCAGGAATACGATCCCGAACGGGAAGTACCTGCGTAATTACAGGGAGTACAGGGTTTGGTTGATATGGTAGGTTCTAATGATGGTTGTGGACATGGTCGTTCTTAGACTAGCCCTGGTGATTGGATGTCTCAGCATTTAAAGCAACTTTGTTGACCTGGAAAACAACGACTGACATATTTTGATGTTTGACAAGCTGCTTTTGTGTCTGCTGACTTTCGGACGGTCATATGAGTAAACATTACAATGTTATTAGGAGTTTGACTGTGGTTATTTGACTTGCTCAGCTCCTACCAGATGACGATGGCGACAATCTTCAGAACGGCCTCGTTCAAGCTCTGGCAGAAGTTGACCAAGGCGCTGCCATTGGGTCCCATCCTACCAAGCATGATACCTGGAGGATGATAACAAACAGTGTCCTACTCAGGGAATATTCACCAAGAGATATACTGTGAGGTCAAATGATCACCTGACACACAGTGTGGATAACAAACACACTACATGAAACAAAGTGCATCAATGGGAAACATTAGTTGCAGTCTGAACTGTGTGCGTGCGTGCAAGTGTGTTTGTATGGGGTTGATCATGAATGACAAGTCACCCACCCATGGTGGCAGAGAAGATGACGATCCCCAGGACGTTCATGCCGTCGCTGGTGCCTGGGAGTGTGCGCATCATGATGTCCGGAGGCGGCGTCAGGTCCAGAGAGAAGTTCTGGATGTCGGTGCCATTGTCGTCCTGGATGCCGTAGATGAAGACCCTCCGCGTGGTGCTCTCGGTCAGGTCGGCGCCCACCGTGGGTTTGGGAGACTTCATGATGGGGATGCTCTTGGTGCGGTACTAAGAGACCAAGGGAGACATTCAGATTAGGCTCATACTAAAGAGCCAAAGATAGTCATACGATAACACTGTGTATTATATTGGTATGAGTAATGTGTGCTACAGTATGTGTTCTGTTTGTTATTCTTCTTTATCAATAAAGAAATGAAAATAAAACAGTATATAAACAGTATATACATGATGAATGGTGGGATGAGGCACAGAACTGAAATAGATAAGAATGTTTCATAGACTTTATTCCTTTTACCAACTGTTATTTAGTATTTTGAATGTTCACTTTCATTGGGTCACTCTTATCATTCTCACTTTTCACCTCCTACTCTTATCTACTTTCACAAATTAGTCTTCTGAGGTATAAAGTGATACATTGCCACTATACAGTACATGATACATTCGTGCCGCTTACCTGTTGAAAAGTAGCTTGAACCAAGTTGGCCGGGAACATGTTGCTGGAAGGGAGACATTTGAAAATGGTTACACTCACAGAAATGGGAACTTTGAGATAAGAAGGATGACACGAATGCCTCTCCCTAACAGGGGGGAAATGGCGGCTTCAACACACTTGTGAATGTCCTTGGGGCCAGGGACAGACCAAATGGCAGAGTCAGGTACCCAGAAGATACTCCCTAGCCATCTGTGCATCTGACAAAACTCCATGTGGAAATACACATTTTTGAGGTCAACAGTTGCCTGGGCGAATGGCTTCTAACAGGGCCTTACGTGTAAGCATGCAAAACCGCAGGTGGACGTTGAGGCACTGTAGGTCCGGGCAACCGGGGCCGTGTGCACAAGAGATGTGGGGCAGGTTGCTTCGGTGCCCGTTGGGCTTGAGTTGAGTTTGAGTTTTTTTATGCTTGTGTACGCTGCGAGTCCACACCCCAGCCAGTACTGGGGAGTCTGTGATCCCACAGAGTCCCCCAGGTCCCATACACAGGTCCTCCTGTGGTCGCTGGTCTGCATTCGAGTTGCGATGCAGCTCTTCTATTTGTTTTTGTGGGTCTTAACTAATTTGGTTCAGAGCTTGGTGCGAATATTATCCTGCTCAATGTGCCTGGATGCGACCTGCAATGCTTTCCCCCCCTTCAGCTATGGTTAGACCGGTTAGATCTAGATTACGTCCTGTTTCAAGGCTGTACATACATGTGAATGGGGCAGCAAGACTACAAAACTACAGCTCCTAGGCTCAGATGACAGGTTTTGTCAGCTGCAGGCAGTTCCTGCAGTTTTAAATAATGAGTCCTCTTAGTCTCTCAGGAATTAAGGAACCAATTTAGCATGTTAGTCTTTTATTCTTCTTCTAAGTGAACAGTTGATGTCCTCTAGGAAGAGGAGGTTTCAGTCACTATGTAGTTTCAGTCGCTGAGTAGTTTTTAGGTTCTCATGCGCTTCTAAGGCATGGTGAATCACGGTCGTGATTATTCTTCTATCCTTATGATTCTCACCCTTTCTGATTTAGATTGGATGACTTTGTTACTCACTCTCATACACTGAGATGGATAGAGGCAGCAGAGGAACTTCATTGTAATTCTCAAGTAATAGTGCTTCTATTCATTCTTTGCATGTCCTACTATCTGCAATGCCTAACACCGACGATGCCTACAAACTGATGTTCATCATCGAGGAGGGAAACCTATGACTAGATGCCGGTTATCCATCTCTGGCTCCTGCGCCGCTGAAAAACGCAACCAGAAGGCAATGATAAACATCTTCCTTCGACTCGACCTCTAGTGCACAAACGGTGTGTTTTCTCAGACTCAGGGTTTTCAGTGTTTAAGTAGATGTTTTACTAGAATTGTGTTTCTTACAGCTTTTACGGGTTTCTTAGGCGTGGCGAATACACTACTCGGAGTGCCGTTTTTGATCCGGCCTACGATCTCACACTTGCTGATTAGGAATGGATAATCACTTGTTTCACTATCATTTCTCAAACACTCTCATTCTGATAGGAACAGCAGAGGAATTCCCATTGTTATATCTCATACTAATGCTGCTTGTCCTCTTTCTTCCATGTTCTCGATATTTGCATGGTCGACCACGGGCAAGACTACCGCACCGTGTGCATGACCCGAGGATGGTTCGCTGCTCGTCTCCGGTTCCTGTGCCAACATTGCGAACTGTCCCAGGATGTATACACACCTCACTCCTTCCGCTTTGGTGCGGCAACCTCAGCAGCTTCATTAGTTCAGCACTTCAGCAGTTACATTAGGTTGAATTCAATAGAATTGTTGAGTAATGTTATTTAGAACGCATGGCATGTTGCAATAATTTTGCTACAGTGTTAGGTGTATGTGATGAAAAGTTATTCTAGCTGGCGGGGGTGGGACTGCGTAGTAGTACAATGACAGGCAGATTCATTTCTATTCTTGGTGGGTTCAAAGATGTGCCCGTCTCTAGTATTGTGTTACTTGGGATATAGCTTAGTGTAGGTCACGAAATGTTAATATGACCCCCCCATCTGATCCAGGTTGGTCAAGCCCATCCCTGCACGTGCATGCGGGGGGACCAGGTCCAGGTGAGGGGGGACACCAGCTTAGACCGGACACATAGTCTAGTGGTAGTGGATGGTTCTGCTGTTTTGGGGGTTAGAAGTTTATGGGCTCCCTGCTATGTACAGTGCATTCAGAAAGTATTCAGACCCCTTCACTTTTTCCACATTTTGTTATGTTACAGCCTTATTCTAAAATGGATTCAATTATTTTTTTCCCTCATCAATCTACACACAATACCCCATAATGACAAAGCCAAAACAGGTTTTTAGAAATATTTGCTAATTTATTAAAAAATAAAAAACTGAAATATCACTTCCGATAAATCATGGAGCATTAATGCTTTTATACAACAGTTTCAAACAAAGAGTATTCATCCATGATTAGAGAACTGGTGAGTAGGCAGGGTCTCCTGCAAAGGCATAACAAAGGATAACCCACACTGAAGGATAACCCACACTAAAAGCAGCGGCAAAAGACGAAGCACCTCATTTTGACTGCTACTGCAATTATGAATTCAAACTACCACAGTGATTCTAACAAGTTTTTTTTAGGAACAATGACAAGGTTCTGAGTGAGTTGAGCACACCAACCCCCTTTCCATTCTCCCTCTGATCTAATCAAAGACAAGGTTATGTGCTCTGGTCACGCTAGTCCGCTCTGGCATATGTTACAAAACCGCTCAGGGGAGGAAGAGGGAGGATGAGAGGGAGGTCAGAGGTGTAATCTCCTCCTCCTATGATCGTCACCTCTCACACTCAGGAGGGAGGGAGGATAGGAGGGGAAAGGGGGAGGGAGAGGAGAGAATAGAGGGAAAGGGAGAGGAGGGGGGAAGAGAGAGGGAGAAGAAGGGAGGGACGGAGAGGGAGGGTGGTTAGGGTTGGGGTAAAAGGTAAGGATTTAGTGCTTGTTGCTGTTCTCCTGATTCTTCCCATGCCAAACATCTTAGCTGCTTCTAATAGGGTCTCAGACCTAAACATCTCAATGCTTAACTCACTTACAGTACCAGTCTCCCTGTCTCTTCAGTTTGACTGTCTATTCCTAGGGGAATTGTCCCTGTCAATGTTTGCTAGGCACAGACAGTAAACATATCAATCAGAAACACAATTAGGGTGTCCACCCACTGTGCTCAGATTCTGAGAAAACGTACTTTCGTGATGATAATTCACGTCCTTATGGTATAAAATAGTGGAGTTTCTGAGTAGAGTTTCTGAGTCACTCAGTGGGGTATTTCTCTTATCAAATGATTGACATTATATCCAAAAGTAATATTTTGTAGGCACTCCTACAAGGGGAAAAATCCAATTACCTTGATCGGATGATGATAGAGACACACAGTACAATTTTGACCACTGGCTTTCTAAGAGGATTATCTACACAATGAACACATTCTCATACCTCTTGGTAAAAAAACAAACATTTTTTAGGATTGGACACCCTACAATTATATTTGAACAAGGCAATATTTGAAGGACAGATGAATTACCATTAACTGTAAATGCAAATTGTTTTTGTAAAAAGCTTCATGTCAGTCAAATGTAATTGAATTATTAGAAAAACAGCATGACAATAGGATCGTGTTTTTTCATCATCAGTATACAGTGTATATACTGTAAGTAGTCTATGTAGATACCATCACAAGTTATGTCGCCTCACCTATGTCTAAATTGGAGAGCAGAACAGGCTAATAAAACGTACTCTCTGGATCAGACCTGGACATCGACCTCAATGCCTCTAATGAAGTCTGAGTACATCACATACTTTCATACAAACACACCACACACACACACACACACACACACACACACAAACATACATTGCCCCCCCCACACACACATTGGCACATAAGCACACATATACATGCTGGCATTATAGATGAAGGCTCCAAAGGAGCTTTGCGAGAGATAAATCCTGAGCACAGCTGTGCACTGAAACAAAAATCCCCCACAGAACACATGAATGATGGAACTTTCAGCTAGCTTCACCGTAGCTGCAGGTAGATTTACTAGATGTTTCCTCGTTTCACATACCGTGTACGTTCTACAGTGGCTTGAGCACAACTATTATTTCTGGGTAATAAAATCCACTTTTTAGGAGCATAGATCATTGTACAGGTATCTTTTTGCTTGAGTTTCTGATGTTAAGCACAACATCAAAGCAAAGAGGAGGTCAGCAGCTCTAATGAAAACAAACTTCTGTGTAATAAATGTCATCAAATACAGTTATTTTGTGTATATTTCATTACTCAATAGTATTAAAGTAGTAATAAAGCTGTTATTAAGTAGTAACTAAGTGCCAGTGCCTCTGTAGAGGACCTGTGGTGCATGGGGAGGTCTCTCTGCAAGGGACGGACTCTGGGCCTAACTGTAGCTCGCGTGTCTCCTATCCCTGTGCCGTCCCGTGCCACCTCAGCCATGGTAATTAGCTTAGCTCAACCCAGTGACAGAGGAGGCATTAGGCTTTACTCTCTGACCTTCTAACAATTCTCCACATGCAGCACGCAGGTTCAGCTATGATAAGCGATCACACCCCCAGTTTGGGGATACTACGGGTTGTTTGATGAGTCACATGAGGCAGTTTAGTATGCCTTTGAGGTTGTGATCTCAAAGGTCAGTGGGGGATCAGAAGACATGACAAGGGTCGTAATGATTTTCTCTGATAAGAGAGGCGTGATAGGGCCCAGGGCAACCACATTCCAGCAAAGCCAGGCTTTAGCATATTGACACAGAGAGGCTTGACCTAGTCATAGGTCATAACGAGGGTCAGAATGATGTTCTCTTACCGAATAAGATCCAGGAGAGCATCAGCGGAGCTCATGATTGGCTTGCCGCTGTCCTCGGAGTCCTCCTTCTGGGCGGCGCCCCCCGGGTGGATGATGGACACCATGACAATGCCAACCACCACAGCCACGAAGGTGGTCCACAGGTAGTAGGAGATGGTCATGATGCCCAGGCGGCTGGAACACTTGGCATCCAATGCCGCCAGACCGGACATCAAACTGGAGAGAGAGAGAGAAGGGGGGGGGTCATTGACACTCAATCAACAGTACGGTTGATTTCAGTGTTAGTGGCCTTTATGCATAATTACATATTCAGTATATACTATAGAAATCAATAAGGTAGATTAATCGCATTGAAATTTAATGTGGTATACCGTGACATTCATCAAAAATGTAAACCTTTTCTCCCACTCAATCCTCAAAATGTCTTGCAATCCAATTCATGGAGTTTGTCAATAAAGCTCCCATGATCCCCACTGGGTCATAACCTATTACTGAAATATTATATAGATAATGTTCTATAATGCTAAAAATATTCTATGTGTCTGTACCAGATGATTCTGCGTAATAACATCCGGTGAGGCGGCACAGCAGCAGCTTACTACGGCCTTCCCAGTTGGAAGTGTGGGACACTAGACCCTAACCCTGGATAATGCACCAGTGGCCAAACCGCTGAACTCCCACTGACCTGTTACATGCAGGTCACCAGCAGGTTCCTGGAACTGTGAGCAAAGTCCCTCTTAACTTGGAGCATTAACTACTGTAACTACAACAGCCTCTCATCTGAAACTATACTGGGACTGCTACTGTAGGGTAAACCAGGGACGGACCGACATGAAGGTAGCAGCTATATGCCAGTACAAACACACATTCAAGCAGGGTTCGTCTGTGTCTTCCAAGTGCTGGTTGATAAATCAAACTCAACTCAACGTGATTGGGATCCCAACCAGCTTATAAACTCCTCTAGATGGAGGCCTCTGTAAGTAATCAGTCTCTCTGTAGCAACAAACACAGGATCATCAAGGGCTCTTACAAAATGGCGGTTTCTTGATGTCAGCATCCTTAAGAAACCTTTGACTAAACCAGAGAGAAGCCCTTTACGTAAGACACTGCCACAGATGTCTGAGCCCGTGCGTGACTGTCTGAATGTTTTATATTAGAGCAAAGAGAGAGAGAGCACAGACTTAAATGTAAACACTCCCTCTCTTGGTGTCTAAGCCCCATCTCTACTCATACCGAATGTGAAGGTTTGAAGTCAAGTCAATTTACCATCATGTGTGGGTCAGACCAAGTTCAGAAAAAAGCAGACAGTTTTTTCAAAGAAAATTCAGACAAGGTCATTTTGAACCAGTCACTTCTCAGCTGGATGTTAATGAATAATTCTCCATAAATCAACCTTTATTGTGAATCAACTAATTCATTACATTCCTAATTAAGTTAATAATGTAAAGAGAAAGAAATCCAGCATTGGTTGAACCACTTGTTGCAGATCTGAATGTTTTTTGTGTGTGTGTGTTTATGTGTGTGTGTTGTTTTTACTGGAGGGCATTAAAACTGAAGTAGAAATGGAGGAGACATCTCACTCTCTGATCCCTTGAGCTGGGCAGACAAGTTGTGCCCCTGTCCAAGCTCTAATCTGGGTTTACTTGGCCAGCAGGATGGTGTGGTCACTGGATATTTCCTCAGCCGTGCTGTGCTTTCACTCCATCACTCCGTCCCTCCCAGATCCCCTTGTGAGAAGTAGTCACCCCCCCCTCCTCCTCCTCCTCCCTCCCTCTCCTCCTCCTCTTGCTCCTCTTGAATTACACTGTACGTCTGAGACAGCTTTGGAAGAATGTCCTGTTCTTCACAAGCACTCTTACCAGCCACCGTCACCTAGGCAAGGGCAATGTGCCCTGCTGTCAACACACAGCAGGAGATGGGCAAAGAAGAACACCCAGGAACACATGGATAGGTCATCCAACAGTTGACAAAGAAAGAGCCAAACTAAGCGTGTGAAAAGCCACAATGGATAACTGGAAATGACATACAGCATGTAGAAATACATGATTGCAAGCACCATATCTTGAGGCTTCCTAATGTCATAAAGACAATAACATGTCCAATATGAATAATATAGACCAGGATGATGCATTGTCTCAGAGATGGAGCATATCACACACACTGGGTCTGCACTGGCCTCCAGAACCTCAGAGACACATAAGTATTGCACAGAAGAAACATTTTGTCTTCTTTTAGCTCTATACTCCAATCGTTTCGACTTGCAATGCAACTACTATGGGGCTGAAGTAAATATTCTCATCTTTAATTAAATGTTTTCTTTTTTCAGATTGGTTTGATTTAAACTGAGCCAAACTGTTGGGAGTATAGAGCTAAAAGAAGACAAAATGCTTCCTCTTTCCAATACTTATGGAGGGCGCTGTAGCTGCATACAACGTTTTGAAAAGGAACACTTATAATAAAAGCACTCTTGTTCATGACAACACTGATGTTAAAGCATTTTCTCCCTCTTCGTGTGAATGGATGAATGACTCCCAGATGTGTCATGCATGTTCAAATAAAAGGTTTCATACACACAATAAAGCATCTGTGCATGACTCCCACCCAAACACTTACAATTCTGTGATCATAACATGAAAGCACATACAGTGATTAGGTCCTTTCATAATAAGAATGCTAATTAATCCGGGGTATGCCAGGATGGTTTGCATATATAATAGAATTATAGAAATATATAACACCCAAGACATTAGAAATGAATAATCAGGAGGCCAACAGGGCTGTCTCCCTATAATTTGTGGAAGAAAGGAGGAAGACGTACAGTAGAACTGATGAACTGATGAATTCAGGTCAAATAAGGCTTGTTGGCTCTTAAAGCTATGCAGTGCCTGTGTGTTGTAATTTTAAACAGTTGTTTTACTTGAGCAGTGCCATGTGTTTTAAAAGGCATTTAGAATTACCAGCTGATAATAGTACTTCACAGCTAACAAGCTTTGTTTGGCATTACGCTGTCATAATTGGCACAGAAGGTGTGTTTTTGCAACTCTATTTCCCTTGATGTCATGGAACACACGGTTTTATGTTGTAAAGCAGGGCTCCTCTGAGACTGTGGTCTCAGTAGGACCTCCCCTGCCTAAAATAAAGGTTAAATAACCCCTCATGGGTCAGCTTTAACCTTTGACTTATGACCTTTGCTATTATGCTGACACTGCATACACAAAACATCAGCGTATCCCATTCTTGCTTTCCCCTTATTTGTCTCTGCACAGGTGGGTCACTTCATGGGATGAGATTCAGCCTTTTGTCATTTTAAAATCAATATGTAAAAGCCTTCATCTATCGACAGAAGTAATTTAAAAGCCATCCTTCTCACCAGTATTGACATATATGAGATAGAGCTGTCCTCTAGCACAAGCAATAACCCGCATAGCAAGCAGGGCCATACTAGGTATATTATGCTAATAGCTAATAGGACACTCTCTCTAAAAAGGTCAATCCTGCAAAGCCAGAACATTCCATGGAAACCGATAAGTGGGAAGCCCAGCACAGGGATTCATCAACAGGACAACTGACAACAGTTTTCTCAGATATTAGTGTTGGGACAGTCCAACAGGCCTACATTTTACAACACTGTTCTGTCAGAATGGTATATGTATCACCCACTGGAATCTTTTTCTCTCTATGGTACAATACATATCCATGTCTTTCCTCTAAAACCATTCAAGTGTCAACAAAACACCAGGGAACATACACAGCATTTCCCAATAAATTGTGTTAGTTAGGCCTCCCTTTGACTATTGACATATAATGAATATATTATTTAATTAATTAATTAATTAATATTAATATAATATAACTGCATGAAAGGTTATGCATGAAATCAAAGCTATCAATCAAAGCAATAAATGTCATATGAATGGATCATTAAAGGAGGCCCCAATTTTATCCTGACCAGGGCCTTCATAATCCCTATGTTTAATATAATACCTACGTTTTGACAAGACAAAACCAACAAAAGCTGCTTGTAGTCTTCATACACCAGGGTTTGTAAAACAACATGTGCTCACCCATACAGTATATTTAGCCTATAAGATGGCCAAAGGCTCATCAACAGCCTGGTCAAGAGATGGTGGCATTTAGAGTAGATTAAGTTGGAGGTTCATCTGTTGAGGATGTGTTGAAGGAAGGTCAGAGATTATAGTTATAATAGGAAATGCTCTAATCCCCTATAGAGATGTTGATAGAAACACAGCAGGAACCAAAACACTGCAGATCTCCTGGGTTAAGCACAGTTCACACGCAGTAACTACAATCATATTTGTTTCCTCAGATACAGAAGAAAAACACAAAACGAAAAGCAGTTAAAAGCAGGAAAGTGGTAGAGATTACATGCTAGTCCATTTTAAAGTCTTACATTGTGTGTGTGTGTGTGTGTGTGTGTGTGTGTGTGTGTGTGTGTGTGTGTGTGTGTGTGTACACCATACTCAAGGCGGCATTCTTCTATTACCGTGGGACCTAAAGCACTGTTCTAATACAAACCTAATTGCAATGCATTGATTATTACTAAGAGACGGGTTTGGGGTAGGGTTAGGGTTAGTGTGTGTGTGTGTGTGTGTGTGTGTGTGTGTGTGTGTGTGTGTGTGTGTCATGGGTGAGACTGAGAGAGACTAACACAGCTGGCATCAGGCCCCCTTGCATCTGCCACCAGGGAAACGGACACACAAGCAGCCCTGTTTCAAACTGCCCATGTGGCACACACCACAAATACCACTCACTGCCCCAATTATAATATTAGAATTAACATTATACTCACAAAACTATTTGTATGTATCTGTATGTTTATAGTTGTGTGTGTATGTGCCTGTGTATGGGCATTCATGTGTGTGTGTGTGTGTGTGTGTGTGTGTGTGTGTGTGTGTGTGTGTGTGTGTGTGTGTGTGTGTGTGTGTGTGTGTGTGTGTGTGTGTGCGCGTGTGTCAGCGGAGACTGGTCAATTGAGTGTCAATAAAATTACAATTAAAACTTCTGTACAAAAACTGAACAAAATGTGCAGAGACCAAACTCTCTGTCTTTCAATCTTTCTGTCTCAAACTCTCACAGACAAAGTGTTTTCGAGCAACCGTTGTATAGGGACAGCAACACATGCACAGTTCAATAACAAGAGGCCGCCCTTTAGGTCAAGGTGATCTTGCACCTAAATCAGCTTGTTCCCACCAACAGATAGAGCCCAGGGGACAGATATAACCGGCACCATACTGACTGACTTGATTTGTACAGTTACTGCATAGTCATTCTAGTTTTACACAAAATCATAAATGAGTATAATACTGATACCCATAACAGACTCATCCAACAATGTTTATAGACTGATCATAACATAATGATTGAACCGGGTATGACTGAACAAAATATAATCACGATGACATGGTTATACCGATTGAAATGAATTGTTGTATATTGATTATTAGACTATAATAAATGACAGATGAGAAATCTGTCTCCCCTCATAAGCTCACACAAACAAAAGAAATCGGCTCATAGAAGTTGCCTCAACAGTGGTCATAAATGGTTGAACATGGTAACTGCAGGTTGACTGGGAATAGAGGAGACTGAATTTCAAGACTGACTGCTCTGTTTCTTTTTCATTTTTTCAACTCGCATTTTCGCTGTAAAATTAGCAATTTCCAAGGACGGTTCTTAGACCAGACATCTCACGTCCTGACCATCCAATCAAAATCATAGGCCAGTTAGTTCACTGACTCTGCACGTGTAGGTATTTCCGGCGCAAAATTCTGGAGAGAGAGAGATATTGAGAGAGAAAAATACAAATTCATTTCTTAAAACAATTTGGAGAAAGAGCAGAAAGACCGCGAGAGAGAGCTATTTTTGTTATATTATTTTGTTGTCTTCTGAGTTTACCTTTCACTTACTTAGATAATGCAGCTAATATAGCCTACTTAACAACCTGACTCACAGAGGAATGTTTTTTATGTGAGCTAGCTGGCGAAGGCTATCCAACTGTAACTCCTCATATTCGAGGAAAGCTTTCGGCACGTCAGTGTAACTGCTTGCTGTTTCCTCGATTGTTCCAAGGTGAACGGAAAAAGGGAGAGGAACAGAGCGCGTGGGTGAGAGAAGGAATTATACAACAAGCAAAGTAATGATGCTGTATACAAGTAAACAGCTAGGTCAAGGCAATAGTGTGCAAGGCTCCTCCTGTGCACCTACGTTATAAACTTTAATTTGTAGGATAGGTGGGTATAGGGTGGGCAAATTTGAGTTGAATGCCTGAGGTGGGTATGTAATAGACTAAACCTATCAATGTTATATTGAGCTGAGTGAATGGAATATGAATGCAGTCATCCAATATGCTGTAACAGAAATAAGGCTATACTCTAAGGCCAAAAACCATCCTCCCAAACCTTGAACGGCACCAGTCGCCAGTGTGTGTGTGTATGTGTGTGTGTGTGTGTGTGTGTGTGTGTGTGTGTGAGAGTGTGTGTGTGTGTGTGTGTGTGTGTGTGTGAGAGTGTGTGTGTGTGTGTGTGTGTGTGTGTGTGTGTGTGAGAGTGTGTGTGTGTGTGTGTGTGTGTGTGTGTGTGTGTGTGTGTGTGTGTGTGTGTGTGTGTGTGAGAGTGTGTGTGTGTGTGTGTGTGTGTGTGTGTGTGTGTGTGTGTGTGTGTGTGTGTGTGTGTGTGATCTCAGGGAGATCCACACACACTGTGTATGTTGTGTGGAAGGTATCTGCCAACAGGAGTTTGGAGAGTTTGGACCATCTGGAGCTTACTGTGCACCTTTACTGGACAAGAGCCTTACAGTAATCCCTCCTTTAGATGAAAGAGTGGAGCTGAGTGTTCCTTTAATGTATCCATACCCATGCTGGGAGGGGCTTTGGTTTACTCCACAGGGCCATCAGCCTACCTGCATGGACCCAGAGGTGAGGAAAGATACAGTGTAAAGGTTGCATACGCACCATCCCATATAAGAACTAACCATGGTACAAAATCAAAACCATCATGAGAAAAGGGTCATGTTGACCTTCACCTGCAGTGCGGGAGTTAGGTCTACCAGGCATTCATAAGGGCTGACAGGGCAAATTAATGTGTCATCTCCTAAATAATCTATGAGTACCCACTATGAGGCCATATGGTGAGGGCTACAGGCTAGTGATTGGGAGGTTGTAGGGGATTCATCAAGCTTTAACCCCACGGTATTTGTCATTTCACAATATTATAATATAACAACTAAAGAGAAGTTTCTGTAACGTGTAGCACGTGTAACCGAGTTAAGATTTTAAACTCACTCCTCAAGTTCAAATACCTCCACCCACACTGTCAAATTGCTAGCTTTTCGATAGCGTGGGTGGTTTACATCGGGTATTTGAGGAGATGGTTACGTATGTTGGCAAACCAGAGGTCGCAAGTTCGAGGCTCGGTCGGAGCAAGTCGAATTGCGGGGCTACTGTTTGCAACAAGTTGACGTCTGTTTCACATAGAGTCATTCACAATTGGCTAACACAAAAAGGGTGAAACATTTGAGAATTGAGGGGTTATGTTCACTGCAAGTGTGTGAAGCAGTAGGACACTGAGGGCAAGGACAACATTTCCACTTCAACCTATCATACTGCACTGTACGAGTCAAGGTGCAGACAAATATCTATGGAATCGAACACGAGAGGAAATAATAATTGCCAGGCATGCTCCCGTTAAGACACTGGCTCCTCCGTCATGTTTTTAATTAGGACACACATCACCAGTAAGCTACGTACAATAGATGACAATTGAACTACACCCAACGATACATTGAGGGCAGCTATCTAAGGCATGAACAATCTATCATGAACATCTGCCATGAAGAATTGCTTTGACAAAACAGATCAGATGATAATAGTTCATATGGAAACATGAAAGATGAAAACAGTCACCATGGACACTATTCCACAGAGGCTACCATCTAGTCACAACCACCTTACTGCCCAGCTTCAGACAGGAGAGCTATTCTTCATCAGGATTAAGAAAAACAATTCTCTCTAAAACGTATATTCATTTGACTTCAATACAATATTTGACCTGCTTAGTTGAACTAATAATCATTTGAGATTTTACTCCAATATACAAGGGCTTTACTCTTCAGAGGCCAGGGGTTGAATCAATTGTAGAAAAAGATCAGTCTGCGAAAACATCAATGTCGCGTCACCGGACATTCAGCTAAAATAGAATGATGTCTGAAACCACACCCCCAACATTCTGAAGATATCCTATCATTCATATGAAAAGTCATATTTGAGTAACATTGAATCTACAGTGGGTCACTGTGCACTACAGATTAGGTGTAAGTGTGGTGGGTCTGGGGGATCTCATGTTATAAGAGTGCATGTCTGGAATATCGTAGAGGTACATGGAGTGGCCTCTTAGTGGTAAAATAACCCTTCTATGTCAGACCACAGAGTCAACATAGCTTTCCCAATCAACAATGTTGACATCTTGGCATTCATCTTTGTCTGGCAAGTGGAGGCATCTATGCCCCCCACAGTAACATGTCGACTAGAGGATCGTCATGGAGTGTCTGCCCTCACTTATTTGACCAGAATATTCTCTACAAAGCAATGCTGAGCCAAGTCATGACGACATACAGTGTTGGCTATTGATTTTACTCTGTTTGTTTCATGAAGGCATGATATGAAACACAAGACAACATGTTTCCTCTACAAGGGTTAGTGGGGAGAGTCTGGGAGTCTGGTCCACCATTTTAACATTGCTGACTTAAGTTGAATTCACAGTTAGAACAGACGGTACCAGAGGTTTACACTGGTTTACACTGTGCACAGTCAGAACAATCAATCTCTGTCAACAAAAGACTGCCTTTGACCAGATAAAAAATCCTCTACAAAATAGAGGGGAAGGGTCAGAAAATTTATTTACCTCATCCACACAGATTACAGTAAGATCGTAATCATACAGAGATTAGGTAGATAAGGAAGGATTTTTTGGGATGATGAAAAGATAATCTTGGGGATCACATGCTATTTGTGAACCCTGAACTTTATGTCACTTTTTAGACATTTTAGAAGGTTCAAAACAAACACAGAACAGGTATTTCTCTCCAGTGTTCAGTGATATACGATTTCAATGGAATCCATAAATAAAATGCTTTAGATCTGTGGAATGCTGAGTTACAAACAGCAGGGTTTGAAATTATGGACTGGGATTCATTGTATTGGCAATTCAAACATGTAAAAGTGATGTTTGAATATGAAATATGGATTTTTAAGGCAGCACCACAGAATGAGAATAGGAACACACTTCATACTATATACAGTATAAGTCTGTGGGTAGCACAAACAATAAATGTTGTTCTACTGTACTGTAGGTTGTCACTTAGTAACTCAGCTCTATTACACAATGCCACTGAGATACAGCAGCATGTCCGTTGATAGATATGGAACTTAGGCTTCTTGATAATGGTGTGCATGCATCATTATCATACTATAACACTGGGAAAAGAAATGGCTTCCATTAAAGAGAAGCCTCTCCAACTGGAGCTGGCTTAGGTTACCATGGAAAACATGTATGGTTGCTTATGCAGAGCCACACACCATTTAGAAGAGCTCTCACCAGAATATCATTAAGACCTTTGACCTCTGAGTCTCAGCAGAGCACATCTGTGAAGACAGGAGCGCTCTATCAATACGCGACCACGCAGTT
>NC_139655.1:37470181-37597681 GCF_951799395.1 Argentina silus | reverse complement strand
ACAGAATACAGCAGCAACAACATAAGCAAAAGGAAAGCTTTTCAACATGAGTCACTTCCAGAGTCACTTCAGAGTGCAGTCACTTCCGATCTTCCGCCGTAGATTGAAAACCCATCTCTTCAAGCTACATCTTAACAGTCCCTCCGAAAGACCGCTTCACCCTCTCTACCCCCCCCCCCCCCCCATACATTGGTTGATTTTTCGACCATTTTGCAGACACACTCTTGCAGCTTCAAACGTGAAGTGTGTCTAAAGTTTGTCTGGTTTTTCCATTCCATTTTGAGGGGGATGTTCAAAAGAAAGCAAGAACAATTTTTCTTCAACGTCAAGTGTGAACCGATGTACCTCGAAATCAAGGGCTCCAACTCTTTGCCCAATACAACATCATCATCATCATCAGTCCCAAAGAGGGTTACACAGGGCTGTGTTTGCACTGTAGCACCGTCTCAGACTGTAATCACTGTAAACATTTTAGACAAAACCCTGATTTTCTATAATCAATATTGAATTTGGCCCTCTTGTGTATACTATAACATGAATAAATGATGAATACATATGTTTTCTCTTGCATTCTTTCTTATTAATAGTGTTGCACACACATATTGTACATCCTTGAATTGATAAACCATCACTGTCATGTTGACATGCAGTACATGGAACAGGATAGGCCAGTGGTTAGCAATCAAAGTCCATTTCCACACAGGACTGATTTACTGGAACACCATGGTGTAAAAAAAAACACCGTGTGTAAAATCGGCGTAGGGATTGATGGAGTAATTGTCCCCAAGTATGACATCGGGACATCGGGGACGATGGATCGGTCTCTGTCCGTTCGTATGTCACAAAATTGTGTCCGTTCGTATGTCACACGCTTTATGTGTCACACGCAATTTTTACGTAACTCGGGTGAATTTTCTTGCAATACAGATGTGGCATTTACAAAATTACACTGATTGGCCCAATTTCTATCATTGATCATCAGTGAATGATGCTTGTTGTCGTAGAGATTGTTAGGAGTTTTGACGTGACGCCAATTCAGCTCGTTATCATTCAAAAAGTCCTAAGAAGGTGCAAAGAGGAGAGCACCTTTTGACCAATCGGCTGTTTTTAAACAATACTGTCAAATCCTTGGAAATTAATAAAATAAGCACTACAAGCTCCTGTAACTTTTCAGCCGACCTCAAATCCATGGACTGCCTTTATATAAACGCAAAGCTGTAAGAAGCAAGACTGATAATGAATCAAATAAGCACTACACGTTCCTTTAACCTTTCAGTCAAAGGCCAACATTTGAATAATTGTCACCAATTCACACAAAGAGGGGCGCTACATCATTCGTGGGGGACAACATGTCCAATTTAGTCATGTATCTATGCATCTATGATTGACCACTAATATTGTAGGGTTGCAGGGTCAGTTGAATTTCAATTCAATCAATCAGGAAGTACATTTATAATTCAATGATGGATTGCAAATAGGGAATTTATTTCCAATGACTTCTCAATAAAAATTAAAATGAGAACATTTTTTTTTTTTTACATCAAATTACATCAAACATCTTTTTACATCAAACGCTTTTTACACTTTTAAATTGTAAATCCAAATCAGTTCCTGATTTGCCTGAATAGAAATAGAATAGAGCCCATCCCCCCAGCATCGGGTCTACAGAGCAGGGTGGTCTACAGGGCAGGGTGGTCTCCAGGGCAGGGTGGGTGCAGACTGGGAGACACTACAGAAGCAGGGACACTTCTGAGGGGTTCCTTTTGGGACTAGGGGGGACATGGGAGGTGTGGGTTGGGGGTGGGAGGGTGAGGGAAGGGTACATTTTGGGCACAACACCAGTACAGCGCAGGGTCTTAGAGCAGGGTGACTCAGGAACAAGCGTGTAACTGTGGAGGGTGGAGGTGGGAGACCAGGGGACAGACGGGATGGAACTGATCTGACCTGTTCAGAGAGCTGCTTGCCTCGCAGGAAGAAGCCCAGCAGACAGCCGATGACCACAGCCAACACGGACAGGATCAGGAGTCCGTTCTGCTTACACACATTCTTCACCCGCCCCCACACCTCCTCAAACGCCACCGCCATCCTGGTCCTGACGCCCCCGAAAAGTCACCCTTACTCACTCACCCATATAGAGCCAGGAGAAACTGACGGATGGATGGATGGATGGCCGGATGGACGGATGGATGGGATGGAAGGATGAAAGGACAGGGAGAGGCAGGCAGGCAGGGAAAGATGGAAAAAGACAGAGTGAGAGATGGGAAGATAGATGAGCCGATAGACACTAAGAAAGGGGGAACGATGAACAGAGAGAAAGAGGGGAGTGGAATAGAAGTAGGATGGCAGAAAGCAAGACAAGGCAGATGTAGTCCCTTCCTTGGATAAAGCACTTTAAGGGTTTTTCTGAATTGCTGAGCTGCTCTCTCTGTCATTCCATACGGGACTAAGAGCATCACACTTTCCAGGCACACGCTCTCTCTCTCTCTCTCTCTCTCTCTCTCTCTCTCTCTCTCGCTCTCTCTCTCTCTCTCTCTCTTTGGTTTCCTCTTCACCCAGTTCTGCGGGCTGGCCAATAGGGGGCTCTTGGACAGCTGGCGGTATTGTCATCAGGGTTAATACTGCCGATCCTATTAGGCCGCACTGCATTACTGGGATCTAAGGCGGGATTAGAGATCTCTGAACAATTGGACAGGAGATTGTTCCGGGCAACCAGATAGAGAGCAGCTAGAGAGAGGGCAAACAACAGCCCAGAACACGGAAGGGAGAATACACTCAGGACATGTTGGCCATAGATCTGCAGCTGCAGTGTGACACACACAAATGCGCACACACGCACGCAAGCCACACATACGCACACAAGCACGCACACGCACACACACACACAGACACAGAAACACGCACAAACACAACAGTTCTGCTGCTGCAGTGTTGCACACACGCACACACACACACACACACACACACACACACATACACACACACACACACACACACACATACACACACACACACACAAACACACACACACAAAAACACGCACAAACACAACAATTCTGCTGCTGCAGTGTTGCACACACACAAACACACACACAAACACGCACACACACACACAAACACGCACAAACACAACAATTCTGCTGGTGCAGTGTTGCACACACACACACACACACACACACACACACACACACACACAAACACGCACAAACACAACAATTCTGCTGCTGCAGTGTTTCAATTTCACCTGTGAACCCTCATGAAAAAAAGGTGTAATCAGAAAAAACACCCACTCTAAGAAGATCTCAGATATGAAATCCAAATGTATGATGATATGATGGCGCTAATCCGCCCATGACTACTTCCTCGTCGCCATGGTACTCTGTCCGCCCACAGAACGTGCTCAGTATTCGCTCTTCTCTTGAACAATGTGAGAAGAATATGTGAGCCAAAGCCAACCCCTGGGCAGGTCTGTGCAAGTTTCTCTGCTAAAGCACATATTCTCTGCTAAAGCACATAAGACACTGAAGATAAACTGCAGTAACCTTAATGGGTAGCCTACATCCTCATTTTGATTGTATTTAGTTTTGTTCTGACATTTAATCATATACCCGTAGTATATATTCAGATTCTGTGCAAATCCTTTGTTATGATCATGTATGAAAAGCTCCTAATCTGCTTAGCTGTTGAAAATATACCAAGCGATTAGTTTCAATATGCCTATGACATTTGATGTTATTTCATCATCAACTTTAATTTCAATCCATATAGCCTACTACATCTCATTTTATTCTTCATGTAGCCTAATCATAAAAGTATAGGGGTTAGGTCATGTGAGAAACCCAGGTACTCCATTCGAAGTTGACTCAAATTGTAATGATATGAAGAATTAATTAACACTATTTGATCCAAAGCATATCAGTCGCAAGAGAATGGTAAAAGCTGCATTATACTTATAGAAAGCCTTATCTTCAGCTATGATGTGTACAATGTAATCCACTTGATATCATCTGAAGTAAATTAGCATCCCACAGAAAACATGGACAAATATCACTGATTTGGAGATATAATAGGCGAAATAGGCCTTCTAACTTCTAATACCTTTCCTCACTTACCACGATTGACAAGATTGTTGATCTTAACTCATGATGTTCGCTCATGACAGCGTCCCTCATTCTATCAAGTCTTGTTATGAATAAGATATAACATGTATTCTCTTTCTCTTTTGAAGCTGTGATGTCTAAAAGTTCATTGCCCAAATACAAGTTTTTTTAAGTAAAGTTATAGCCTACTTTTGCTACAGAAGCCTAGTTATGAATCAAGTCCTGTAGCCTAATGATTTTATATTTATTTGATAAAACAACAATTGGTCTATAGGTGTGCATCCAATGTCAATGATGAGAGAATGGTAATAGTTACATTATAACAGTGGAGGCTGGCGAAGGAAGAAATCGGAGGATGGGCTGATACCATTCCTCATGTCATTCTATGCATTACAATGAGCCCGTCCTCCGATTTTTGCCTCCACGAGCCTCCCCTGAGTGGCCTAGACTGCACAGAGAATCTAATGTAATGCACTATAGCCTGCACATGTAGCTCACATGTTCTCTATGCAACATCAGCAACATCTGGGAGTCCATAGTCTCTGGGGGGGGGGCCATGTCAGCCGCCCTCTGGTGGCCAGACAGAACCATGACAGGCATAGCTCGCTACCATATAGTAGGAGAAATGCTTATATTCTCCGATCTGAGCTTTTATGGCACCGTGAGTGGCCACTAGGTTTTGCGGCATGCCAGCCAGACAGCCGATTGATCCCGTTGCATCCATCCCTGCATAATTACACTGATTAATTTTAATCAATCAAATCTGCTGAGAAACCTGAGCTCATTTCCCTCCTGCCGGGGAGCCAAAATTCACTGCGCTTCTCTCTCTCTCTCCCTCTCTCTCTCTTCATTTATCTGCACCTCTCTCCCTCTCTTTCTCTTTCTCTCTCACTCGCTCTATTCCTCTCGCTCTCTCCCCTCTCTCTCTCCCTCTCTCTCTCTCCATTTATCCGCACCTTTCTCTCTCTCTCTCTCTCAGTCTATTCCTCTCACTCTCTCTTCCCTCTCTCTCTCTCTTTCTCTCTCTCCTTCTCTCTCTCTCCATTTATCTGCACCTTTCTCTCTCTCTCTCTCTCTCTCTCTCTCTCTCTCTCTCTCACACACACACATGTTTACTGAACAAAAGAGAACAAACCAACATGAATGGAGGCTTATGTAGTCCTTGGAGCCTTCAAGTTTCTCACGACTGCCTGCCTGTCTTGAATTTAAATGACGATATTTCTGTAATTGTATTGTTTGGCGGACTGACTTTTGCCATGCTCCTCTGCAAAAAGCAGGAAAAATGACTCATAAGACTCCTGTTGACACTGTAAACAAAGCGCTGCTTAATAATTTCTCTCCGCTATCACACTCACACACACACACATACTGTACACACACACACACACGCATGCACACACACACACACACACACACACATACTGTACACACACACACATGCACATACGCATGCAGACATACGCATATTTTTTTTATTTTTTTATATGATTTATTTTAACAACATGAAGAGGCAGTAGTATTGAAGGCACAGTCATACGACTAAAAGTAGTTGGCATACACAAACCTCCCTGCATAAAAGAACAAACAAACAGCAGTGATCAATAAATACACACCACCCTAATTCACACTACAGGGGTGAAACAAGCTGAGCCAAGCTGAGCTGTACCAGGCTGGCCTGGTTATGCATCCACCATAGTTGCTGAAACAGTGCTAGAAAGGCAACAGTGTCCTAGCAAAACGTCTAGGCAGAAATATTTAGCCGGTAACTACTATCGTGTGCAGGCACACATATCCTATAGTATATATTGTATACTCGCCTGTAGAAAGGACAATGTGAAAGAAAAATATCTGAGCCAGCACAGTATGGTTTGGGTTGGCCCTGCAGTGTGTAAAGCCCCTTACTTAAAAAGTATGGTTGTGGCGTAGGCAGAAATTAAGATATTGCTTATGTGAACACTGCTGAGTTTTTTTTTTTTTTATGTTAGAATGGCATACAAATGATTGTCCATCGACGCAGAAGGGTAGTCTAATAAATATTCATTGTATTCCTGAGAGGGCGACAGTCAGTAAGCACCAAGGCAAGAACAATATGAATGTTGATTAACAGTTGTACTGTGTGCATGTGCAATTAGGCACTGATATACAGTGCCCTGCGTAAGTAATGGGCACAAATGATTCAAATAAAAGCTGAGAATCTCTACTTTAACTTCATAGTAATTTGATTTAATATCCATAAGCTGTTCGGGTGTAGATCCAAAAGAAAAAAATGCTTCACTGTTCCATCACTTACGCAGGGCACAACTAAAGTTGTTAAAGCTAGCGACATGACATACTTTATTCAACATTATTAATGAATAATACATGGGAGAAGGGGGGGAGTTGTGTCTTTATAGTCAGTTGCTGGGAGGGTTGTTTACCAGTGACTTACTGGGGAGAGGAGGCCAAGTTAGTGGTAGGGTTCAGGTCATTCCTGTAATCTTGTTTTCATGGCACAGTTTCATAAATGAAGGAAATAGAGAAGGGGGAAGGGGTTGTTGTGTGTATGTGTGTGTGTGTGTGTGTGTGTGTGTGCGCATGCATGCGTGTGTGTGTGTGTGTGTGTGTGTGTGTGTGTGTGTGTGTGTGTGTGTGTGAGTGTGTGTCTGAGTGTGTGTCTGAGCGAGTGTTTATGTACATGTACTTTCTCCACCATTTTTTCCCTGTTTCAGGATTGGACTCACAGAGATAATCTGGGATTAAAACAACCAGTGAGGGCTAGTGTGTTCCTCATTCATTTACAATATCTGACATGTTAGACATCTACTGGTCATGTACTATGTTCCTAACATATTCCATATTATAATGAGTATGCCATCGCTGGCAGAGAAATAGTTTTTTTTTTTTTTACAAACCAATACACAGTGTGTCTTGAGCATGTTGTAGAATGTTATTTCCATTAACAGGAAAGCTATTATGCATGCTCCTGACTGGTTCCATTTATTTCAACATCCTTCAAAGTGACAGGTGCCTCATTTATAAAATGCACACATGCACAGATTTTGTACGAACAGTATTATGTAAAAATCTATTTAAAAGTTGTGATTTATAAAGCTTGAGTCTGATGTGAAAATTAGCAATTAGCTTTTTGGCATGACAATGAGTCTAAATGAAATATACTTATTCATGATTCACACCACTTAATTAATGTATTTTTGTGACAGATTTCTCTGCTGTGTCGCTGTGTCCTTGTGCAGAACACTACTTCTCAATTCAGACAGACAATTGCACTGCATTCCCTTTGCCAACTTCAGAGTACAGTCAACCCTTTTCAATAGGTCCAAACTAAGATAAAAACATTCAAGTTTGGAGTTTCTAATACTTCAAGACTAACTTTACAGCAGTGTCTCAGTCTTGTCTGGAGTTGTCTCCTCCCTGCCATTTCAATAATGACTCATCGCTTCAGTAGTTGGTCCATAATTGCTTGATAGATTCTTCTTAGAGGCAGCTGGTTTTTAGGTTGTCAATTCAAGTGCTCATTCTTGTTCTATGGGTTGCTGTCTCAAGAGGAAAGGCCTGTGGGAATGGGTTTGAGGTAGCTTGACGTCTGTCAAGTTGACAAAGCTTTAAAAGTGCCAGTCTGGAGAGTCTCTGGTAAACAGGTACAGATAATGTCTAACTTGAATAACAGACCAACATCTGACGCAAGAATGCAAGATGTACAGGAAGTATTTAAGAGGAGGAAGACATCCGTATGAATCAAATAGGCCTACATACAGACATACATAGATTCATACATTCTATATAGAGATATATTATCAGTAGGCCTTTAATTTGCCTCTGTTGATTGTAAATCACTTTGGTTATAATTCTTTAACTTTTATATGCAATCCCCAACAGCATTCCCCATTTATTGGACTGTACATATGACGCTTATAATGCCTTATAATGCCTTATAATGCCTCAAGCAACATGTAATTTTCTGCAGTGTACATCTCTCCGAGTACTAGAGCTTGATGGTCAACAAGAGAGAAACAGGAAGCGCTGGCTGAGTGCTTTTGCTTTGGCTTTGGCAACTGCCTCTAAAATTAGACCTTGCTGCTGCGAAAACGGAGGCAATTTCTTGTAGAAAGTGGATGATAATGAGTAAACATGAGAAAACTATGACATATAAGGGCATTGCTAAGTGTGGTCTATAAAGTATAGCTGAACCCTTAATTGCCTTGACATTTCAGCAACTGAGCCCTGTTGCCCAGGAGGAGGAGAAGTATTGAGTGAGTGGTGAAGCCTGTTCTCCAGTCTGAGGAAGTTAGCTGAATTTTGTTCTTTTTTTTTGTAACTTAATTTTTTATTGGTTTTCCACAAAGATATAGACAGAACAGCTCATCCACATCCCAAAAAATAAAATGAAAAGTATAGTAAGACTTATGACACAAATAATAAAATATAATAGATAAATAATATTAACAGCAAATAGTTGTCCGGAAATATTTCAATATTCACACAGTTATTTCTTTTTTTTAATAAATCTTTTTATTGAAAAACCAAGAGCAGTGACAATGACTTATCAGCAAGGTTACATAAGATTTTTCTTCTTTCTTTTTTTTTTTTTTTTAAACACACAAAACACCCCCCACCCATCCATCCCCCCACCACGACTGGACCAAAATAATAATAACAATAATAAAATAATAAATAAAAAGAAAAGTCTTAGTTACAGGTGTCTACAGATAGATACAGCTAAATAAAATTAAAACACAAATAAATGGATAGGATTTCAATGAGGGACAACATGACTTCAGAGCTCTGTATGACCGGCCAAGTGTGCCTTAGTGTGGGCCCAAGCTGCAAGACTCTATAGACTCCTGAAATCTTCTAATTTAGTCCATCAATGTGTTGGGAAGTTCTTGAAGATTACTGAAGTATGACAAAAGAGGTTCCCAAACTGACTGAAATTTGTCTGAGCATCTTATTGCAAATTTTATCTTCTCCAAATGTAAAAATAGCATTACATCTTTCAGCCATTGTGCTGCAGTGGGTGGCATATTTGATTTCCAATGAAGTAAAATTTGCCTACGTGCCAGCAAAGAAACAAATGCTATGATGTTGAGTTGCTTCTTGGTCATGCTTGTTTCCTCATTTGGTACACCAAATAATGCTATCATTGCACAAGGTTGTAATGTAAATCCAAGGACTTTAGACAGTACTTCAAATATGACAGACCAGTACCCTGTTAGCAAATGGCAAGACCAAAACATGTGTGTCAAATCCGCCACATTAACATGACAGGGGCTACTACTGGGCAGCAAATGTCCACAAAATAGCGTACTGGATTCAGTCTCCAGGTATAGACTGGTGTGAACTGGAGGGCATGTCATGCATATCATCATCCCTCCAAGCCCTGGTTTCATCTAATCTTCCTATGAAGATTTTACAGTTTACATCCAACCCTGTGGTAATACTCTCAAAATATGGTCTCAATTTAGGAGGCAGAATAACCTGAGGGAAACTCTTTTGACCTATACTCCGCTGTGTAACAATCACAACTTCTTACCAGCCAAATTGGATCACACCTTTGTAACATGGCATAGAAAAGGGATCATGAGGTTCAGTGATCTATATGTAGATGGAACCTTTTCTAGTTTCAATGATTTACGTTCCAAATATGACCTCCAACAAAAGGACCTATTTTGTTACTTTCAAACCCGTCAATTTCTTAAGAGCCATAGCCCACAGTTTCCTAACCTTCCTAGTAAGTCACTTGCAGATTCAATTTTGAAAGTTCCTTTTTGGCTGAGGGGTTTTACTGCACACTCTTACACAATGATCATGTCAATGGACAATGCCAAGCTGGACAGGATAAAAATTAAATGGGAGAAAGAACTTGGAACTGTAATCTCAGAAGATATTTGGACTGAAGCTTTGAAAAGAGTGAACAATAGTACCTCCTGTGCAAGACTGAGTCTGATTCAGTTTAAGGTGGTACATCGCTTGCATTGGAGTAGAGCGAAAATGTCTTCCTTTTATCCAAATGTTGATAGCAGTTGTATCAGATGTCACACAGTTATTTCTGATTAGGCATTCATTTAGTCAGTGTCACGTCTCATATAAGTGTTCCATTTATCCCAGTACTTTTCAAACATATTCTCTTTGACTCTCAAAAGGTATGTCAACTTTTCCATAACAAAAATATCTTGGACAATTTCCAGCCACTGTTCCTGATTTGGAGTATTTACATTGAGCCAATTTCTGGTGACTGCTTTCTTACTTGCCGCATGTAACACTTTCGTCAAATAAAAATCTTCTACCATCACCACATCATTGATATTCCCAAGATACATCACAGAGCAGGTCTTTGGGATTTCATATCCCAAAATAATTTTTACAACTGCATTTACATTCTCCCAATACAGCCTTATCTTTTTACAATTCCAGAAAATATGAGAGTGGTCAGCCTCCATACTCCCACACAGCCTCCAACAGTGCTGTTGTGCAGCAAGTTGCCTGCTTTTTATTTGAGGTGTTACAAAAAAACGAACTAAATTCTTCCAGCAGAATTCCCTCCATATCAGCGAGTTTGTGGACGTACATTGTGTCTTACACATTTGAAACGATTCTTCCTCTGTTATTTGAATCTTTAACTCTGCTTCCCATTTTGCTTTTATGTAGTGTTGACTCCCCCCTGCTTTCCCCCAATGCATGGTAGAAAGCGGAGATGACCCGAGGCCCCTTCTGTTTGTATGCATCCGCAATCACCCCTATCACATTGTTTGGTGATCCATCTTGTTCCAACCTTATCTCTTTTGTAAAGTAATCTCTTAACTGCAAGTATCTAAAAGAATCTTTGTTTTCAAGACCATACCGTGTCTTTAAATACTGGAAACTCGTAAATTCACCATTTTCTAAAACCGTATACATTGCCGTTATGCCTTTTTGGGCCCATTCTTTAAATATTGATCATACAACCCTGGCTTAAACTTTGAATCATATGCAAACCACCTCAGTGTGCGAACCCCTCCCTTTAATTTGTATTTTCTTACTACAACATTCCATATTTCTAGCGTAAATGATACTATTGGATCCATAACATGTCTCAAAGTCCTTGTCAACCACCAATATCTGGATCTGGTAACCCTGTACCTCCCTTTCCATCGAGATTCATAATCAGGTCTACACCAACAGGCCAAAGGCCTGAGTTGAGCTGCATAGAAATATTCCCTAAGATTGGGTAAAGCCATTCCCCCCTTACTTTTAGGCAGTTGAAGTGTCGTAAATTTTATTCTCGGCTTTTTGCCATTCCAAATGAATCTAGAGATCATCTTATCCCACGCTATGAATTTGTTTTGGGGAACATTAAATGGGAGAGATTGGAATAAATATAGTAGCCTAGGTAGGATATTCATTTTAACCATTTGTACCTGGGCACTGAAGTCTAAAGGAAGGGTAGACCACCTTTCAACATCCTTTTGGATGCTTTCAACAATTTTGTTATAATTGATTTCAAACATGTTGGAAAATGTTTTGGTTATAGTAACACCTAGATAATTCATTGTTTTAGAATTCCATTTCAGATTATATGCCTCTCTGATTTGTTGGGATGGAGAATAATTAAATGAAAGAATTTGTGTTTTTGTTACATTCAATTTATATCCTGAATAGTGTCCATGTTTCGAGTAGGTGCATTAGGTTTGGGAAACATACATCTGGTTGTTCAAGAAAAATAATAACATAATCTGCGAAAAGTCCAATGATATGTTCTTTCCCCTCTATATTAACACCCTGCAGGTCTTTGCTCTGCCTTATTGCTTGTGCCAAGGGTTCAGCATATAGACCATAGAGAGTAGGCGAAAGACAACAGCCCTGTCTTGTACCTCTCTCCAGCTGAATCCTATTAGACAGGTTCCCATTTACCTTAATCCTAGCCGTAGGCTCATGGTAGATAGTCTTAATACACCGAATTGCATTTTCGTCAAAACCTAATCTCTTTAGTACTTCATATAGAAATACCCAACTAACACTATCAAATGCTTTTTCTGTATCTAAACTGACCAGAGCCACACAGAGCCACACTATCCTTTTTTGGGCTTGGTCTACAATATGGAGAGTTCTTCTAATATTGTCCTGTGTTTGGTGCCCTCTGATGAATCCAGTTTGATCTTCGTCAATTAGATCTGGTACGAAAGTCTCAAATCTTTTGCAAATAATAGAGGTAAATAGTTTATAGTCCACATTTACAATTGAGACAGGTCTAAAATGTTTACATTGTTCTTTGTCTTTGCCTTTTTTAGGTAAAATTGAAATAATTGCTTCCTTCCATGATGGAGGGGCCATGCCCTCTTTAAGGGTCCAGTTAAAACAGGACAAAGACAGAGGCATTAGCTCCTTCCTGAAGGCTTTATACCATTCAGCTGGAAACCCATTGCTACCTGATGATTTACCGGCCTTAAGTCTACTGATTGCAGCTTCCAGCTCCTCAACTGTAATTTGTGACGTAATGGTGTCATTCTGTGCCTCACCAATAGATAGCAGGTCGGGTGAATTAAGAAAATCTCTTATTGTTTTTTCATCAGCTGATGGTGGTTTGGAATAAAGTTTCTTGTAGTAATCTTCAAATATTCTTTGTATCTCATCAGGCTCCTGTGCTAATTGGTTGGTTTGAGGGTCCCTTATTTTATAAATTGTATTAGTGGCCTGCTGTTTACGAAGGCGTCTAGTTGCTTTTGGACCCGATTCATAATAAGTCTGTTTTACAAATCTTGCCCTTTTTTCTATTTCCTCCCTGAGGATCTCATCTATCTCCCCCTTTGTTTTCTTAATTTGTTGTAATACTGACTGATCCTCTGTGTTGTTATGTTTTTGCTCCAGTTCTCTCAATTTCCCTACTTTGTGTTGGTATGCGGCTAGCCAGGCTTTTTTTTGTGATGTCAGAGTGATCAGCTTTCCACGTAAAACTGCCTTCATAGCATCCCACAGTATTACAGGGTCCACATCCCCATTGTCATTCTCTTCTAAATACCTTTTTATCTCTTCCCTTATCCATTCCACATTTGCTTTCTTATTCAAAATACCCACATTGAGCCTCCATACAGTACTTATTCTCCTACTATTCAGGTGTATTGACAAGCTGATTGCATTGTGGTCTGATACATCTGCTACCCCGACTTTACATTCTGTGACCCTGTGACTTTCGCCTGTACTCATTAAAAAGTAGTCAATCCTGGAGTAGACAGAATGAGCTACTGAATAGTGTGTATAGTCCCTTTCTAGAGGGTGAAGTTCCCTCCAAACATCAATTAGTCCCATTTCCTGAATTGAAGCGTTAATAAACTTGGTCAGATGCTTCTTGTTTTTCTTGAGGCTTGTTCTATCCAAATTATGTTTCATGACCACATTAAAGTCCCCTCCACATATCAAAATACCTTCAGTCTCTAAGGCAATAGTGTCAAACAGATTTTTGGAAGAAAAAACAATTGACTTCCAAGGTAGGGTGTTTCCTCGTCACCCTGAGATCCCATTGGTCGGCAGAGGGGAAAACCTCCTCCTGGAGGGCCCCTGGAGGGTCCCTCACTAGAGGTGAAACTCGCCATTTCACGCTTCCTAGTAGTCCAACGTCATCCGATAGCACTTATTTTATAGTCTAAACAAAGTCGTGACAAAAATAGAAATATAAGATATTTGAAGATGATCCGCTCAAACTCCTGTAGTCGTTCTCATGCTCGTCGCGCTGTCTCGTTCCCGACTTCACTCCTCTCCCCGGCACGCTGCCATGTCGTAAGCTGAAGAAGACGTTCCATCTCTGGGTCTGGATCCGTAGCGCTGCGACCCGGTGTCTCCACGTTGTATCCTCTCTTCCTCAGCTCCTGCGCTGCATCTTGTGCGCTGTCATAAGTGCGTGTTCCCGAGTCCCAGTGGTGCGCATCTTGTCTAACGGTGTCTGGAAGCGGATACCTTTCTCCTTCAGGGCCCTCTTTATTCCCATGTACGCCTTGCGCTTTTGAACAACCTCCGTTGCATAGTCGTGATCGAAATTAAGACGTCGCCCTTCAATCATTATCGCCTTTCCCCAGGCCTTTTTCAACACCATTTCTTTGATATTAAACTCCAGAAAGTTCACCACTATGGACCTAGGAGGCGCATTCCGTTCCGGTTTGCGAGCCAGGGCTCTATGGGCGCGCTGAATCTGTAGGCTGGTGGCCGCCATTAGTGAAAGTTCGGTTTTCAAAAGTTGCTCAAAAGTCTGACATGGAGTTGCCTTCCTTGTCTTCGGGAACGCCATAGATGCGGATGTTATTCCTCCTAGACCGTCCTTCCAAGGCCGTCAATTTTTCCTGCATGGCTTTCTGCTGTTTCATTGAATTGATCAGAGCACTTTTCATGGCCATGCTAACTGTCTCCGCCTCGTCGACTCTTGCTTCGGCGTCATTCAGCCTAGTTTCATGGGCCTGGATTTTTGTGGAGACAGCAGAGAGTTCTTGATAAATGTCCTGTTTTATTTCTTTGAGTTCGGTTTTTAAGTCTTCTCTGAGTTTTTTTTGTAAATCATCACATATTTCCTTCCCGATACTGTGGAGCAATGAGCACATGTTATCTGCTGAGTCGTCGTTCGAACCTTTAGCGTCTTCCATCTCCGTTGATTTATATCCTTCTTGTCCTTCACGTTTCTTTTGTCTCCTAGTTTTTGCTCCCCCACTCATTCCAATAGAAAATAAAACAATTTGTATGAAATTACTGAATTAGCGGGATAGTTTTGACTGGCTATCAGGAGCTAAAATTTATGCAGCCATCGTACACACTTCGTCACCGGAAGTCCCCCCCAGCTGAATCTTGTTCTAATCAAAGTGCTGTTGAGTTGTTTGTTTTGCTGTGGCTATCCTGCCTTTAGCTCTGATAATTAGTTTCTATTGAAAGCCATCTGTTTGAAGTCAATAGCTGTGAAGTGCTGTCAATCTCCAGTGGGAGGGCCTAAACACTATACTGCCAGGTATTTAACTCCTGCTCACCCTGGACCAGGACTAATACATTTGGGATTGAGTGAGTGGTGAAACCTGTCTGGTCGTTAACTGATCATCAGGTGGGAGGGGTTGCTACCCTGCTAGTCATCAGCAATCACAGAATCTGCATTTATATTGTGACGATCGCAGAGCGACAGCCTCCTGCCATGAAGACTCCAGACACAAAGACGAAGGAGTCTATCTGTGGAGTCCTGAGAGGAAGGCCTGAGAGAAAGGCCATATTACTAAGTATTTTTATTGTATTGTATTGAGCCTACCTATATCCTACTTTTCCCACTAACCCTCTCCCTCTATACCGGCAAAAAATCACAATGTGCTTTCTCCCCATTCCTGTTATTTCATCCATCAGGAAGACACATCGACACTACACCTCCACCCACAACACTTCCAATCTAATCTACCCACCTGCTCAACTGACCATGACCTCACTGTCACGGGAGGACTCTGGAACTGCCAGTCAGCGGTCCGGAAAGTAGAGGCTATCTCAGCCTACGCCTGCTTCATGTCTCTCCACTTCCTTGCTGTCACAGAGACATGGATTACACCGGATAACACAGCTACTCCGGCAGCCCTCTCTGATGCCTACTCCTTTACTCATTCCCCTAGACTCGCTGGTTGAGGAGGGAGAACAGGACTCCTCATCTCGCTTAAGTGGTCACATAATGTCCTTCCCCTGTCACACCTGTCCACTTCCACCTTTGAATTCCATGCTGTTTCTATCACCTCCCCTGTCAAACTTCACATTGTTGTTATCTATCGTCCACCAGGTCAGCTTGGCCACATCTTAGATGAGATGGATGGCCTTCTCAGCTTCTTCCCTGAGGACAGCACACCGCTCACAATACTGGGTGACTTCAACATCCAGTCGGAGAAGCTTCACTCGTCTGGAGCACTTGACCTTCCCACTCTCCTCCCACTCATAAGGCGGGCAATCAGCTTGACCTTGTCTTCACAAGATCCTCCCGTACCTCAAACCTCACTGTTACCTCTCTTCCGGTTTCTGACCATCATTTTGTATCCTTCTCCCTCCCTCTCAAATGCTCGCCCTCTCAGCCAGTCTCTACCCACACTGTATCCTCTCATCACAACCTGCGCACCCTCTCACTCACTGCTCTCTCTTCCTCTGTCTTATCCGCCCTACCCTCTGTTGAATCCTTCTCTCTTCTTTCCACTGATGCAGCTTCCTCCACCCTCCTGTCCTCTCTTTCCTCATCCTTCGACTCTCTCTGTCCACAGATCTCAAGGCCGGCACCATCCACTCCACGCGCTCCCTGGCTGTCTGAAACCCTGCAAGCTTGTAGAATAGGGAATACCTCTCCTCTGTTCTCATTCTTCTGGACCTGTCCGCTACATTCAACACAGTAAACCACCTGATCCTTCTCTCCACCCTCTCAGAATTGGGCATCTCTGGCTCTGCACTCTCCTGGTTTGCATCCTACCTGGCCGGTCACTTCTACCAGGTGACGTGGAGAGGATCGCTGTCCTCACCACGAGCCCTCACCATTGGGATCCCCCCAGGGCTCTGTCCTTGGGCCTTTACTGTTCTCTCTCTATACCAAATCTCTCGGCTCTGTAATTTCTTCACATGGTTTCTCCTACCACACCTATGCAGATGACACTCAACTTTTTCTCTCTTTCCCCCCTTCTGACTCACAGGTGGCAACATGTGTCTCGGCATGTCTTGCAGACATTTCTGCTTGCATGTCAGTCCACCACCTCAAGCTCAACCTTGACAAGACTGAGCTGCTCTTCTTCCTAGGGAAAGCCTGCCCTCTCCAAGACTTCCCCATCACAGTAGAGAACTCTACTGTGACCTCCTCCCATACAGCCAAGAGCCTTGGGGTGATCCTTGACAACCACTTATCCTGTGTGGTGAACATCACAGCGACAGTATGCTCCTGTAGATTCTTCCTCTACAACATCAGAAGGATATGTCCATTCTTCACCAGAGAAGCAGCACAACTTTTGGTCCAAACACTTGTGATCTTTCGCCTTGACTACTGCAATGCACTCTTGGCCGGACTCCCCGCCTCCGCCATCAGGCCTCTGCAGCTTATCCAGAACGCTGCCACTCGTCTGGTGTTCAATCTCCCCAAATTCTCCCATGTCACGCCCCTCCTCCGCACCCTCCACTGTCTCCCGGTAGCAGCTCATATCAGATTCAAGACCCTGGTGCTCGCCTACCGGGTGGCAAAGGGAACAGCCCCTCCCTACTTGCAAGTAATGGTTAGCCCCACTCTTCCACCTCAGCTGCCCGCCTGGCACTGCCGCCTCTACCTGGATGCAGCGGCTGTGCCACTCGGTCACTGCTTTTCACTGTCCTGGTGCCCCGCTGGTGGAATGAGCTTCCCACAACTGTCAGGACTGCAGAGTCACTACCAATCTTCCGCCATAGATTGAAAACCCATCTCTTCAGGCTACATCTTAACAGTCCTTTCTAGAAGACCTCTTCACCCCCACCACCACCCCTGTACTAACCCTAACCCCAATCCTTGAGACCTCTTCACCCCCATTTCCCCCCTGTACAAGTTCTCTCCTGTTAATAAAAACAAAATTAACTTCTGGCATTACGACTGCCAATGGCCCCTGGTGTGAGCATTGATTACTTTGTCTTATGATGACTGTTGGATAGATGATTCACTTACTTAAACAAATGTATTTGTTGTAAGTCACTTTGGATAAAGGCGTCTGCTAAATGCCATAAACATTTTTTAAATGTAGTGTGTTTGGGGATGTTCTGTGAGCCTTTTCAACCCAACTCCAGAGACAGTGTAGACAGAAGCTTTCTGTTATGGTCAGAGCTAATGAACCCAGCCGCGGAGTCAGGAAACAAATATAAAATAATAGGGTATTTAATGAGGGAATAGCAGGGAACGGGAAAAGCAGGGTGGAATGGCAGGCAGGCAGGCAGACAGACTGGGCAGGCAGGACACATAGTTACAAAGTACAACATTCAAACATACTCCCCATATTTCAGGGCTCCAAAAGTATTGGAAAAAATCATATAATGTCCAAATAAGGTGTTAAATTTTAGTATTTGGTCGACAATCCTTCATGCAATAACTGCCTGAAGTCTACAGCCCATTAACCCCACCAGACGCTGGGTATATTCTCTGGTGATGCTCTGCCAGGTCTGCACTTCTGTCTTCAGTTTCACAGATGAGGTGGTATGCTGTAAATCTTGTGCAGATGCTTTTTTCTCCAAACCTTCCTCTTGCAATCACTCTGGTACATGATAATATTCGTCTTACTGTTTTCCAGACCTCTGCAGGCTTTTTAGGTACTTTTTAGCAAACTGTAACCTGACCAAAATTTTTGAGGATAACTAGTGGTTTTCACCTTGCAGTGAAACCTCTGTAGTTCGGCTGGTGATGTATTCTACGGATGGTAGTCTCTTACACATTCACACCTACCTGAAGAGTGTTCCTGATCTGTGGGACAGTTGGGGTTTTTCTTAATTATGGTGAGCATAATTATGGTAGTATCTACTTTGCAAACCTCATATTGACAGCTGAGAGTCAAGAAGCAAAATGCCTTCTCTAAAGGGCTGTAAAGCATTTAGAAGACCCTGCCCAACAATACTGATGAGAAGGGCAGCGGAGAGGTTTACTGTGATACATGGGTAATAGTGAATAGTTGAGGTCACATAATGGTAGAATGATCCAGGATGCAAGTCATTCTTTCCCGTACAGAGGAAGTTGTGGGAGGACACCAGGAGGGTCACCCTACTAAGCAGGCTCCAGGTAAGCACGCAGACACATAGTTTTATATTCACATCATGCTAGAATGACCTCTGTCTGATCAAGGATGCAAAAGTTCATTCGGCCCTGCACTAAAGAAGGTGCAGGGGGACACCAGGATGTTTTTTTCCTACATATACAGTGCTGATTGAAAGTATGTGAACCCATTGGGCAATTGTAGCCGCGTCCCTCTCTGTGAATTATGGATCAGGTAGAGTGCAGAGCAAACTCCTGCTACCGCTGCACAGCATGGATCAGACTACTGCATTCACCAAGCTATCATGGGCTAGCATTACTGTGAATACTGTGAATACTGCATCATTTAACAATATCTGTATTAGAAGGGTTAGAAGGGTTCAAATACAGGTCATTAGTGAGCAGGAATTACATACTGTGGACACTCTCACTCACACACACACACACACACACACACAAACACACACACACAGTGCACGTGGAAACATGCGTAAGTATGTATGCAGTACATGTATTATCTATGTTAAAACATAAGAGCCTACAGTATGTGAACACTTTCTGACACACGTATACACAGTGATACACATTTCTTTACATAACTAAAATCTTCTCCATTATAAAGTCAATAAACTGAGGCAAGCCTTCATTACTTATTCCCCATAACAGTGGCAAACATTTCAATGGAGTTGAAGCTCAATATCTACAAAGAGACTGTTTTCATTAAATCCTTCCTCAGAGAAACATAATAATCCTCCATTGTTATGTAATTCTAAATGGGCCAAAATGAGGGCATAGTAGACTGGTTTAGAAAACAACATGTCTATCAGTAGTTACCTCAGGTACTACTGAGTGCAGCTGTCACTCTAGAATTGCTTGCATTGGTCATGCTGCTTGAAAGTATGTGAACCCCTTGTGCAATTATAGATTTTTTTTTGTTTTTAACCATGAAGTCATTATTTAATCAGAACCAGTGTTTCTTATCTGACATAACAGGTTTATATTTACCAATTCTATATGTTGGTTTAGAGGAAATCATGCGTGTAGTGGAAAAACTAAATTATAAAGAAATGATTGCAGGTACAAAAATAAGCGAACCAAAGTTGCATTGGTTAAATCAATTTGCCTCACAGCTCCATCTGTGAGGCAAATCATTTACGAATGGAGAGCATTTAACATGACATAGAAGTGGACGCCCTTCCAAAATATCCCCAAGAGCCACAAGAAAAGTAATAAATCAGACCCAAAGATGTAGAGATTTGCAGACCTCCCTTGCTGCATTTCAGGTAACTGTGCATGCTTCAACAATAAGAA
Source organism: Argentina silus (assembly GCF_951799395.1). NCBI lineage: Eukaryota > Metazoa > Chordata > Actinopteri > Argentiniformes > Argentinidae > Argentina > Argentina silus. Next base: position 37,577,569 of record NC_139655.1, on the reverse strand, counting down.
GAACACTGAATCGAAATGGCATTCATGGGAGGGTTGCTAAGAAGAAGCCTCTGCTGTCAAAAACCAAGCTGTGTATTAACTTTGCCAGACACCACCTGGACAAGCCTGAAGGTTTCTGGAAATCCGTTCTCTGGACAGATGAGTCCAAAATTGACCTTTTTGGTCACAATCAAAACCGCTATGTTTGCTGAAAACCCAACACTGCCTACCACCAAAAGAACCTTATCCCAACGGTCAAGCATGGTAGTGGGAATGTCAAGATCTAGGGCTGCTTTTCATCCTCTGGACCTGGACGACTCCACATCATTAAGGGAACCGTGAATTCTGAGGGATACCAGGAGATTCATGAACAGAACATCAAGCCATCAGTCAAGGAGCTAAAGCTGGGCTGAAAATGGGTCTTCCATCAAACAATGACCCAAAGCATTCAAGCAAATCTACCAAAGAATGGCTCAGGAAAAAGAAGATTTGTGTTGAGGATTGGCTGAGTCAAAGTCTTGGCCTAAATCCATTCGAGATGCTGTGGCAGGACCTGAAGCGGACAGTTTATGCCAGACACCCCTCAAACCTCACTCAATTGGTTGAGTTCTGTAAGGGGGAGTGGGCAAAAATCCCTCAAAACAGATGTCAGGGACTGATTAGTGGCTATATGAGACGTTTACTCCAAGTCATCACTGTTAATGGAGGTGTCACAAGCTATTGACTGAAGAGGTTCACATATTTTTGCTCACATGAAAACTTTTTTTGTTAAATAAACCACTTTTGTTAAATAAACAATGAAAATATATCATATTTTTTTGTTTGTGTCCTTTATTTTGAATGTATTTATTATGAATTGGGGTTTAGGTAAAGATTTTATAAGATAATTTTTATATTTTATACAAAAATAATGACCATCCTGTAGGGTTCACAAACTTTCAAGCAGCACTGTAGGTCACACAGTTGCATTAGTGTTGGATGGTTCTGTTGTTGGGGTTTGAAAAGTAATAATATTGTATTTAATGTTTTTTAACTTCAGGCAGGGAGCTATATCAGATCCAATTACACCAAACATAATGTATTAGCATTTTCATTAAACTTATTCAAACCTCTAAAGGGTCCTGACTGAAATTAAGTTTATGCAGGTTCAGGCAGGGCACTTTAAGGAGGAGGGCAGCTGGCCGTCAGGTGATGGACAGCTGAACCCACGTATGAAAGAAAGCAAACACATCACATGTTCATGGGACTAGGCACAAAAGAGCTGAGTTATGCAACACTCCACCATGGTTAAATAGTTTTTTTGCCACTGGCTATGCAAGTTAATTTTGGTCATCCCACCCACCGCCCCAGCAGATTTGCTCTGTGTTATACCTACCTACGGGGGTTTGAACATGTTATGAGCTCCCCACCTTGTAATATTGTATTTAATGTTGTTTAACTTCAGGGGGTGTAACGGTGGTTCAAGTAGACCCAAGCGCAGAAAGCAGGCAGGACTCAGAGTTGCAAAATCAAACGTAATCTTTACTTGGTTTATTCATAGGAAAACACAGGTACATTCATGAGAGAAAACTCAAGATCGAACATAGAGTGGTGGACAGGCCAGGCTTATAAAGCTGGGCTTAAACTTGGCACAGGTGTAGCCAATTAACAAAATGAGGTGAATAACAAAAACAATAAAAGAGTCTATGGTGGCCTGTGGAGGCCAGTGGAAGAAGCAGCAGGTTCAGGAGGATTCCTCACAGCGGGGAGCTATATCTGTGTGGAGCCATCCAATTACAGCAAACTGTACTACCATTTTCATATATTGATTCATAAACTTGATGCCATGGGATAAGTATGTCAAATATCTCTTCCCAGTAATCTTGTATCCTGTATGGCACAAAGGTCAGTGTTTTTGACCTGAAATGAAACTGGTATACTGGTCTATTTATACTCAACTTTTTCAGCCATTGATGTTTAATATTAACCAGACAAACAATGTCTTTCTCCTTTTCCAATTTTCCTCTTCCAACTTTGATGTGCTAAGGTATTTATTTATCAGAACCTTCTGACTGAATCTTGTTTTGATATGGAGCTCATACACGTACAATTGGGCTACAAGGCTACAAGGCCCTATTGTACGTGTATGAGCTCCATATCAAAACAAGATTCAGTCAGAAGGTTCTGATAAATAAATACCTTAGCACATCAATCAGTATCATTACATTGTTCAGTAAGCCTACAGCACAGGGGACACGTGATTTCTTGAACACATTTTTCTATCATTTCAGTTCTAATGATTATCTGCATCAAGGAAAGACTTGACACTGGTCCCCAATACATGTCATAGTCTTATCATGAAGCCATATACTCATAAACTGTAGACCAACTGTGTTGGAGTTGTTAGATTCTTCCAACCCTCTCTCCCCCTCAGTTTCTTAAACTAATTCCAATCAAATTAAACCAAACTTGATTTATCAAGTACCATCCACATATTAATGATACATCTAAATCATCTCCCACAACCTCCCTCCAAGGCTGCTGCATTACCAATCAGTCTCCAACTAGGTCTTTTGTGAGACTCCAGATGTTTTAATTGCCTCATCTGGATGTAGACAATGGACCTCTGATTCGGCTACTAGAACACAGCAGGGAATGACCAGGCCTACATGGTAGACAGAGAGAGGTATTTGTTGTCTCTCTATAAAGGGGTAATTATGCTATGTGGGACTTAAATGGAAATGTGTTAGCACAGTAATGTCTCTTATTACCAACATCCCAGGAAACACAGTCAACATTTGCAAACACCAGCCGTTTCTAAAGATGTCATGGTTGATGAAAACCAAACATGTTGACCCCTTGGGTGATGGCACGGCAGCCATTATGCACCAGAGCAGCTGTCAGTGGTGAAGTGAGGAGAGAATCATGTTAATTAGGAATCAGGGGTGATTAGGTTGCCCTCAGCGTTAAAACACCCGCTCTTACAATAAGTGGGATGTAAACCTCCCGATCTAAACCAGGACCTTGGTTTAATTATATAAAAAAAATATTATACAACTTTCATGTGGTGATCAGGGGAGGCTGGTGGAGGTAGAAATCGGAGGAGGGCCTCACTGTAATGCATGGAACGGAATGAGGAATGTTATCAAACATGTGTGCTTCAGAGGCTCATTTAGCTGTAATGACTGTCTTGATTGAGATTAACTTTGCCCTGACCTACTACTGTATATTGCAGTGCAAATGTCCCTGCTTACTGCTTATCATCATGAGTAAGTGCTTTAATAACATGGCCGTGACTGTGCTCTCAGCGACCTTTTTATGCTCAGGCAGCACATTGTAAATTAATGTTCCATATCAAACATTATGTGAACGGCACAGTATTCATGTCTCATACTACTAATACCCTGAGGTCTTTGAGTCACTGGGAACATTAGCTCAATTGCAACCAAAAGATATGATTTGCCGTTTTTTACATTTCGCTTTTTACATCTGGTTACTTATGGTACAGTATGTTCGTTTGGTTCTCGAAAACTCGTAGCTCCCGGTTGGTGATGTCATAATGATGTTGATTTGTATTCAAAGAAATAGCGAAAGTGGACAGAGGATTTTCTCCAACTATGATGAAAGGCACCTATAGTCTGGCCTGTTTAAAGCATCCTCTAAGGGGGCATGTTACGTTATGCCCTATTTGACTAATTTCCGCCTAAAAACCAGACCCAAAAACCAGACCCAAGCTAAACTGCCTGGCACCGCCGCCTCTACGTGGATGCAGCAGTCGCGCTACTTGGTCACGGCTTTTCACTGTCCTGGCGCCCAGCTGGTGGAACGAGCTTCCCCTTGCTGTCATGACTGCAGAGTCACTACCAATCTTCCGCCGTAGATCTTAACTGTCCCTCCTAAAGACTTCTTCATCCCCACTACCCCCCTGTGCAAGTTTCTCTCCTGTAAATAAATTTAAAATAAATAAATAAATACTAATAATAATCTTCCTTTCTTCTTTGTGACTGCCAATAGCCCCTGGTCCAGGCATAAATTATTTTTTCTTATGATGACATGGATAGATGATTCACTTACTTAGTCAAATGTATTTGTTGGAAGTCGCTCTGGATAAAGGCGTCTGCTACATGCCATAAATGTAAATGTAAATGGGAGAAATCAGGATGATCTAATAAGAAGATGAGGCCTAGGTGTACACTCATGTATTAGTCTAATGCTCAAGTCACAGGGGGAATCTTGGTTGCAATCGCGATCATCTCTTTCACACGTGTATCTGATTTAACAAGAGACCAGCGTGTAGTCATCCCTTTCCGAATAGTGGTTGCAATTGCAGTTTTCTTCCTATATATTTATTATGGCATGTGTCCCGCAGACTATGTCCTATCAGATCATGTATCTGCTATGATGAGGTGTTCATGGCCCTGAAAGGAACAAGTACTGACGCTCAAATTCACTCTTACCATATGTGGTGGTTTTACAGTAACAGCAAAGGTACAGCAATCTTTAACCAGATGGATATTTATCAGTGAGACATGGGGGACCCACAGTATAGTCTGACACAAAGACACAGGAGAGACCTGGAGAGATTTCTCTGTTTATCTTATTCTTTTTAAGCCACTTATGATTTCCTAGAAATGATCGACAGAATAGTTCCTGAACATGTTCCTCTACAATTTCACCTTTCCATTTTAATGGTATAGCTGCAATAATATGATTAAACATATACAATGAGTAAACACTACAATGCAGTACTTAGTTTAGTCTGAGTCCGAAATCCCACCTGTTACATATGGGGGAGGTTTCCCAGGCACAGATTAAGCCTTGTCTTGGACTACATACCACTTTCAATACAACATCTCCATATAAAATGCATTTTAGTCTAGGATAAGGCTTAATCTGTGTCCAGGAAACCAGCCCAGGCTGTGTTGCTTCGCAAATGAGGCGCGTTGGCGCAGAGGTCAAATAAGATCAGCACCGTGGACAGCTCCACCGTGGACCCGCGCTCTGCGCCTTGACTGATGGCCACATGTCTGGGTTTCACCGCTTTACAAATGTAGGCCTTTTTAAATGTGCAATCTGGCAAAGCAGATAACACATTTTTCACTAGAATAGAAAACTGTAATATGGTCAATCAAATCTTTTCGCAGGGGGTATGAAAAAAAGTGGTGCGCAGGTTTGTCTGAAAACATTGACTTCAAGATATTGATTTAACGCCTGTTCAGTTATGTAGTTATTAAGTAAAACAAAACAAAAACAGTCACTGTCTCAGTGTTACTGTTGTTCTCATCGTCATTTGAGAGTTCTTTGGGAGCCGTACATTGAATTTACCAAGTTATTATCAGGCTATTGTCACAACGTCAATGTTCGAAGAGCCTACTATTCAACATGTGAAAATTATGAAAGTTGGACTTTGAATTCGTTTCTTACGAGACTGTTATACAAAGCTAAACAAAGCGTCATTGAAGATTGTTTGAGAATTTACTCTACAACCCCTTTCTTCGCCCACCATTCACGTAGAGAGAGGGAGAGAGAGAGAGAGAGAGAGAGAGAGAGAGAATTTAAGAGGAGGGAGGAGCTCTAGAAATATTCCTCGATGCAAAAAGTTTGACCACATATTTCACTCGCCTTCTTGGAATACATGTGTGTAATACCACTTAGCTATTTCACACTTCTCAGTCGCCTAAAGAAAGGAAGGACACTTTTGTAATGAGACCCTTCAGCATCTGAAGACAATTCTCTCTCTTTCCCTGGACAGTGCATGATTGTACCATGAGTGCGGACTGCAACAGCTATTACAGCGCAGATAATGTGTTTGTAGACGGGTTCTCCTGTCCCAAACCTGGGAGCGATGCCGGCTCGGTGTTCTGCTGCGGATTTAACGATATCAAGTACTGCTGTGATGACCCAAACAGCTTCTTTCCTTACGAGCATGGGTATATGTGGTGGCTGAGGTAAAGAATCATGATGGGTCTGGGTTGTCGTCCTTCTCAAAACTGTTTGATGCATATTTTTCCATTTCAGTCTTAGCAATTATTTTGTATCATGCCCATATCTTACGGTATGTCCACAAGAAAAAACTGATTCTTAGATGCTTTGAATTCACACCACAGGCTACAGCATATGATCGATCATGATCATGGTGAGCAGATAGACTTCTGGATCAGGAGAATTGTCGCTTGCATGGAAGTTTTTGGAATTAATGGTTGTCCTATTTACATTGACTATGCTATGGGAAATGAGTTCACCTTCATCAATATCTATTAGCTGCGCCAATATCTGTCTTATCTCTTAAAGGAGCAATCTGGGATTCAAACAAGACAAAGTGGTCTCCCCGCCACTTAAGACAGTGGTAAGACAGTTGTTAATTACAAACAATGAAGTAAAACAAACGTATATGGTGGGTTCTAACGGGTAAGACAGTTGAACTATGGCCATGAGACATTTAACCCTAACCCAATAATCAATAGCTATAGCTATATATTATTATTATTATTATTATTATTATTAAGTCTGAAAATGGATGTACTGTTCCAATACCAGATTGCCACTCTAACCCTCCACTGCCCTCCACTGATTTGGCATTGACAGAAAATCTGTAGTAAGGCAGGGAGATGGATAGTCTTTGTCCTCTATGTTCTCCTGTCAGTGACCAACCATACTATTTAATATTGCTGTTCTTCCTTTTAAGTTCCTCTGCAGTTACCTTCAACAACCCTATGGGCATTTTAGATTGTGTCACAGTTTTGCAACAGTCAAAAACTAACCATACTTGATATTGTACAACGGTTGTGAGAGTATTGTTTTTTAAAAAGTTTTTTTAAAAAACGTCCAAATGCAAATGCTGGAGCTCTACAGCTTTTGCATTGTTGGACTGACATTGTTATTTGATGATTGTTGGAATTAGCAGTTTATTAGGCGTTGTTATATGATGGTTATTTTTCAACATTGACTTACGTTGCTGCATGATTGCAGTTGATCAGACCATAGCACCATTCTTGAAAATAATATATTTTTTAAATGTTGCTTATTTACATTAAACAAAAAAAAACATTAAGTCTAATATTGATGGAACGTGAACTACCTATTCAAATGGATTCTTAGGCACAAAAAAAAAAAAAAGATCTGTTCTCCCCCCCTAATTCACTTATTTGAGCAATTGTGTCATTGATATGATGGCAAATTTGACAATCAGGATTACATTTAGCATTTTACATTCAGGATTATATTTTACATTTGAATTCATTGTATTCACTTTTTGATGTGGATTCAAACTTATAATCTCTTTGCATTGCCTTCCTTTTAAATGTGCACTTTGCATTGCCTTACTTTGTGCACCACCAGGTCAGTGCCGATTTGAAACTACACCCTCATGACTACATATTTGGAAGACCACACATCGGCACTTGCTATAAATTGGCCTGAGCACTCTTGTTTCTCTTGCGTTTCAGTTAGTTTACACTCTAAACATTGATTTAATTGACTTCTAAAGATACAGTATATTTCAACAGCTTCAGTGTTTTCTGCATAGTTGTCTAATGTTGGTGGGATATACTTCTGTTCTATTACATACTGAGGATTAAATATATACAAATGTGATGAGTATACGTTATTAAACCTTGTTACTGTTACTCATATACAGTGGGGGAAATAATTATTTGATCCCCTGCTGATTTTGTTAGTTTGCCCGATTACAAAGAAATGAGCGGTCTATAATTTTTATGGTACTTTTAGTTTAACAAATAGAGACAGAATATCAACAAAGAAGTCCAGAAAAAACACATTATATAAAGTTATAAATTCATTTGCATTTGATCGAAGGAAATAAGTATTTGATCCCCTACAAACCAGCAAGAATTCTGGCTCATACAGACCGGTTATATGCCCATGAGGCACACAGATTACTCCTGTCACTTTAAGAAAGTACTCCTAATCTCTGCTTGTTATGGGTATAAAAGACACCTGTCAATAGAATCAATCTCTTCCATTCCAACCTCTCCACCACCATGGGCAAGACCAAAGAACATTCAAAGGACATCAGGGTAAAAGTTGTAGACCTGCACAAGGCTGGAATGGGCTACAAGAACATCAGCAAGAAGCTTGGTGAGAAGGAGACAACTGTTGGTGCAATTATTAGAAAATGGAAGAAATACAAAATAACCATCAGTCGCCCTCGGCCTGGAGCTCCATGCAAGATCTCGCCTCGTGGGGTAAGGATGATCATGAGAAGGGTGAGGGATCAGCCCAGAACTACACGGGAGGATCTTGGTAATGATCTCAAGGCAGCTGGGACCACAGTCACCAAGAAAACCATTGGTAACACACTACACCGTAACGGATTGAAATCCTGCAGTGCCCGCAAGGTCCCCCTGCTCAAGAAGGCACATGTACAGGCCCATCTGAAGTTTGCCACTGAACACTTAAATAATTCAGAGAAGGCTTGGGAGAAGGTGATGTGGTCAGATGAGACCAAAATTGAACTCTTTGGCATAAATTCGACTCGTCGTGTTTGGAGGGAGAGAAATGCTGAATGCTACAATCCCAAGAACACCATCCCCATCGTCAAACACGGAGGTAGAAACATTATGCTTTGGGGTTGTTTCTCTGCTAAGGGTACAGGACGACTTCACTGCATTGAGGGGCCAATGGACGGGGCCATGTACCGTAAGATCTTGGACGAGAACCTCCTTCCCTCAGCCAGAGCATTGAGGATGGGTCGTGGATGGGTCTTCCAGCATGACAATGACCCAAAACATACGGCCAAGGCAACAAAGGAGTGGCTCAAGAAGAAGCACACTAAGGTCATGGAGTGGCCTAGCTAGTCTCCAGACCTTAATCCTATAGAAAATTTGTGGAGGGAGCTGAAGCTTCGAGTTGCCAAGCAAAAGCCTTGAAACCTTCAGGATTTGGAGAGGATCTGTAAAGAGGAGTGGACCAAAATCCCTCCTCAAACCTGGTGACCAACTACAAGAAACGTCTGACTTCTGTGCTTGCCAACAAGGGTTTCTCCACCAAGTACTAAGTCATGTTTTGCTTGGGGATCAAATACTTATTTCCTTCGATCAAATGCAAATTAATTTATAACTTTATATAATATGTTTTTCTGGACTTTTTTTTTTGATATTCTGTGTCTGTTTGTTAAAATAAAAGTACCATAAAAATTATAGACCGCTCATTTCTTTGTAATCGGGCAAACTAACAAAATCAGCAGGGGATCAAATAATTATTTCCCCCACTGTATACACTCACCGGCCACTTTATAAGGCACACCTGTAAACGTTCTCATGGTGGAGGTGGTGTAATGGTGTAGGGAATGTTTTGTTGGCACACTTTGGGCCCATTAATACCAATCAATTTTCAGAAAACCGGTAATAGGCAACATTTTAAAAACTATTATTTTCAACTGTGAAATGTTAAGAAAACTTTCATTTTCAACCCATGATAAACAATGTAGCACCATTGGATGAACCATAAACCAACATGGTATGATGGTGTTAGCACATTCGATTGTGCACCATTTGGTTTTAACATTGTGCCACAGTTATCAACTCATAGTGATCAACATCCCTTTACATACAGTTATACAATGTTTGGATTTAGACATTGCTGCACCATACCATTTTCCGTTATGACCGATATACAATGATACAACCAAAAAACAATACTAATACAATGTCAGTTTTTCTAAAATGCCCATGGGGAAGGCTATGGTGTGTGACTACAATGCATTCAAATGATGATGTCGAGTCCACTGTGACTTCTGTGGCAAATGATGAAGAATGATGACAGAATGATGCTGGGACTTGATTTTCATTTGGGATTGAGTGAGTGGTGAAGCCTGTTCTCCTGTCTGAGTAAGTCAGTTTAACCTTGTTTCTAGTCAGAGTGCTATTAGGAGTTGTTTGTTTTTCCAGTGGCTATCCAGCCTGAGCAAGTCAAGCCTCTTCTCAAGAAACCAACTCTTGACCTGTCTGCTGTCCATAACTACAGACCGGTATCCCTTCTCTCCTTCTTATCTAAAACCCTTGAACGTGCTGTCTCTAACCAACTGTCTAACTACCTCCTTCAAAACAACTTCCTTGACCCTCACCAATCCGGCTTTAAAGCTGCGCACTCTACTGAAACTGCTCTCCTTGCTGTCACGGAGGCTCTCCACTCTGCTCGAGCTTCCTCCCTCTCCTCTGTTCTCATTCTTCTGGACCTGTCTGCTGCGTTTGACACAGTAAACCACCCAATCCTTCTCTCCACCCTCTCAGAAATGGGCATCTCTGGCTCTGCACTCTCCTGGTTTGCATCCTACCTGGCCGGTCGCTCCTACCAGGTGACGTGGAGAGGATCGCTATCCTCTCCATGACCCTTCACCACTGGTGAGGTGAACATCACAGCGACAGCACGCTCCTGTAGATTCTTCAGAAGGATATGTCCATTCCTCACCAGAGAAGCAGCACAACTTTTGGTCCAAACACTTGTGATCTCTCGCCTTGACTACTGCAATGCACTCTTGGCCGGACTCCCCGCCTCCTCCATCAAGCCTCTGCATCTCATACAGAACGCTGCCACTCGTCTGGTGTTCAATCTCCCCAAATTCTCCCATGTCACGCCCCTCCTCCGCACCCTCCACTGGCTCCCGGTAGCAGCTCGCATCAAATTCAAGACCCTGGTGCTTGCCTACCGGGCGGTAAAGGGAACTGCCCCTCCCTACTTGCAAGCAACGGTTAGCCCCCAAACCCCCAAATCACTCGGCTGCCCGTCTGGCACTGCTGCCTCTACGTGGATGCAGTGGCCGCGCTACTCGGTCACGGCTTTTCACTGTCCTGGTGCCCTGCTGGTGGAATGAGCTTCCCACTACTGTCAGGACTGCAGAGTCACTTCCGATCTTCCGCCGTAGATTGAAAACCCATCTCTACAAGCTACATCTTAACAGTCCCTCCTAAAGACCGCTTCACCCTCACTACCCCCCCTATACTAACCCTAACCCCAACCCCGAGACCTCTTCTCCCCTACTACCCCCCTGTACAAGTTCTCTCCTGCTAATGGCCCCCAGTGCCAATGGCCCCCAGTGTGAGCATTGATTACTTTGTCTTATGACTGTTGGATAGATGATTCACTTACTTAAACAAATGTATTGTTGTAAGTCGCTTTGAATAAAGGTGTCTGCTAAATGCCATAAATATAAATAAAAAATTGTCACTTTCAAACATATGCCAAACAAAAACCCTTGATAGCAAAGAACTATTTTTAACAATTCCAACAGAATTTTATTTTTTTTTAAATGTACTTGAGGAACTCAAGTTGGTAATGGAATAACCTTTAAATCTCCCTAGGTTTTTTATCCAAGCATTTTTTCCCCAAAACTCTCTTTAAAAAAAAAAGATATATCTGAGATATCTGCTAAGATTCAAATATGTCTGCAGAAAGAGTGGGGTGCTAGCTCTCATATGATACCTCGAGTTTGAAAATATACCTTTTGGTTCTTGAGCTACAGTAATAGAATGACTAAATGGGTCTGTCGTGGAAATTCTCCACTGTAGTATTTCAGCAAAGGTGAGATTCAAGAGTCAAAGGTCTTGTTAAGCCACAACATATGTTTTTATTACACTTGCAAGTGGAGAGACACTCTAAACAGAGTTCAGTGAAATCTCTAAAGCAGCACAGCAACTTTCCCTCCTTATAGCAAGGGACAGCCAAGGACAGAGATAGGGAGGTTGGTGGTTGGAGCATACTGTGTCAATAACAGGTGTGTACTGTTACCCACAGTCTACTTCCAACCTTCGCATCCCGTTTTGCCTAGCAACAATACTCAATACAATACATTTCCACAACCTGCCTTACCACAAGGGCCTAGTACATTGTTATAAGCAATATAGCAGTATTCTGTCTAAGCCATTTCTATCAATAATACTTCTATCACAATCCACCCTTTTGACATTTTACCCCTTAATGTTAACAACTTCACAAGCCAAGCTTTATAAGTTAAGCAAAACAGTTACATTTCATTACATTTCAGTTTCATCAGACATTTCATAGTCAGGGAAAAGGAACAAGTTGGGGAATTCAGGCGTGTCCTCTCGCTGTTGGATCATAACCTGAGCTGTCACCCTTGATGCACACATTTTGAGCAATTTTGAAACAGACCATTAAAAAAACAATCATGGCAAACACACCAATCAGCATTTTAACAACAGAAGTTCCCCACGTTCCGAACGTTAATTTAGAGTTGAGAAAGGATCTATGCCATGTGTTTTGTGGAGTTTTTCAGCTCCTTTATGTGTTTATTGTACCAGATTAACCACCTTCTCAGTTGCATCCGAAATATAAGTACAACATTCAGTACTGACCTCCTGGCAAAGCCCTCCTTGTGATGCTAACATCATATCTAATGCCATTCTATTTACTTATTTTAATGGTTGTAAGCATGGCCAGCTGTTGCTAGCAAACAGAGGCCCAGAACAAAGTTACAATACACATTCATACTTTCAAAAACCCCCTCTCCTGCAGGGCGGGTTCTCACACAGTATTATCTGTTATTCATCCCTGACGTATGTGGGGTGATCTGAAAACAATTGGGTCTTGTGAAACAGTTTTAGTCGTAGTTTTTAACACAGTTCACAAGCAAATACTTCTACTTCTATTAGTACCAACATCCACTACATGTTTAACACTAACATGATTGGATACTTAAATGATCAGTATCATCATCATTATTAGCACTTACTAGCATTTCATAGTACAGATATTTATTGAATCATTACATTCAATAAAAATGTGAAATCAGTATGTGTCAGTCCTTTTACTCACAGTCCTGTGTTCTAGTCATAACTTCACAGTCAGGGACGGGATAGAGGTCAGAAACGCAATCCATTTACATTTACATTTATGGCATTTAGCAGACGTCTTTATCCAAAGCGACTTACAACAAATACATTTGTTTAAGTGAATCATCTATCCAACAGTCATCATAAGATAAAGTAATCAATGCTCAGACCAGGCTCATAGGCAGTCACAATGCTAGAAGAAGGATATTTTTTATTTATTATTAACAAGAGAGAAACTTGTATAGGGGGGAAGAGAACTAAATGCTACTCTACATCAGCAAGAAAAGGGAGATAGTGCTGGACTTGGGTCCCCCTGTCTCCTGTTTCCATCCAGGCAGAGGACGTGGAGGTGCTCCAGAGCTATAAGTACCTGGGGGTGCACCTGGACTATAAACTGGACTTGTACAGAGGGGTTGTGGGGGTGAATAGGTCTTTAGGAGGGACCGTTAAGATGTAGCCTGAAGAGATGGGTCTTCAGTCTACGGCGGAAGATTGGTAGTGACAGTCATGACAGCAGTGGGAAGCTCATGCCACTAGCGGGGCACCAGGACAGTGAAAAGCCGTGACCGAGTAGTGCGGCTGCTGCATCCACGTAGAGGCGGTGGTGCCAGACGGGCAGCCGAGGTGGATGAGCAGAGTGATCGGGCAGGGGTTTGGGGGCTGACCATTGCTTGCAAGTAGGGAGGGGCTGTTCCCTTTGCCGCTGTAGGCGAGTACCAGGGTCTTGAATATGATGCGAGCTGCTACCGGGAGCCAGTGAAGGGTGCGGAGGAGGGGCGTGACATGGGATAATTTGGGGAGATTGAACACCAGACGGGCAGCAGCGTTCAGGGTGAGCTGCAGAGGCCTGATGGTGGAGGTGGGGAGACCGGCCAAGAGTGCGTTGCAGTAGTCAAGGCGAGAGATCACAAGTGTTTGGACCAAAAGTTGTGCTGCTTCTCTGGTGAGGAATGGACGTATCCTTCTGATGTTGTAGAGGAAGAATCTACAGGAGCATGGGAGGAGGTCACAGTAGAGTTCTCAATTGTGATGGAGAAGTCTTTGAGAGGGCAGACTTTCCCTAGGAGGAAGAGCAGCTCAGTCTTGTTAAGGTTGAGCTTGAGGTGGTGGGCTGACATCTAAGCAGTATTTTGAAAAAAAAATGTGTGAGTATATCGGGAAGCCTTGCGTGTACCAGTACCTATTTACAATATCCATCATCCCCCCTTTTAACACATGATCTTTCCCATGTGACAACACAGCATAAAAATAAAACAAATAAGACACTTTGATTAACACAGGTTACCATTCGTCGCCAACCTAAACCTTATTTACATAGGTTGCCCCAGCACTTTGCCACTGTGCTGTCTCTCTTTGTGAGGCTTTTACTCTATCAGCTTAGTGAGTGAGACGGCCGGGGTTATTTGTGTCATTTGCAGTGCTGTATGTGCTGTAGATTGAGCGGCTGCCTTAGCAGTTCCGCTCTGTGATTACCCAATGAAAATCTTTTCCATTTGTGTGTGATAAATGTGATAAACGTTTAATGTGTATTGACTGTCTGTGTAAATTGTTACTCTTTTACTTCCCCTAATACACAAGCCTGTGTTAATGCAAAGAGTTCAGCTGCATAGGCGGAGAGATGGTGAGATCAGTCACCATTGCATAACCCACATTATTCAGAGAGGATATTAAGCACTTGGATGCAGACCCATCTACATAATAAATCACATCGCTGTTTTCTAATGGTTCATCTGATGAATCTTGCCTAGGTGTACATTGTTGGTTTATTGCTGCTAAACAGTCATGGGGCTCCCCATCCTCCTCTGTGGGGAGAAATGTAGCTGGATTGAGGGCTGTGCATCTTACAACAGTAACATTTGGGAGAGATAGCGGAATGTTGTGGTAGTGGAGGAACCTTGCCCCCGACAGATGGCTGGTCTTGTGTTGTAATAATATTGATGCTACAGAGTGTGGCACTCTGACTTCTAATGGCTGACAACACACGAGCGGCTGCTTCTGCTTCACTGCTTCTGCTGCAACTGCTACTGCTTTTAGACAATGGGAAAGTCCTTAAACTACAGCATCAAGTTTGTAAGAGATGTATGCTATAGGGCGTAATCTATCATCGTGTTTTTGCATCAGTACAGAGGACATAAAACCACCTTTCTCACATACAGCCTGGATTAATTTCTTATTTGGGTCAGGCAATCCTAAGGTCGGGCCCCCTGTTAACATAGTTTTGAGTTTATTGAAACAATCTTCCCCTTCTGTTGTCCATTTAACCTTATCTGCAGAGACTACTTTTTTTGGCCATGTGCAATGGTGTGGAGAGGCTGTACTAATTCAGCATATTCAGGGACCCATTGTCTGCAGAAACATGTCATGCCAAGAAAAGACATGAAGTGCTTTTTCATCACTAGTTTAGGTATTTTGGTTTATTGCCTCCACCCTGTCTATTTTTCCCTTTGTATGTAAGTTTAGCAACATAATTAGATTAATTACATTTATAGTTTATAAAATGCACTACCCAAACAACACTAAATTGTCATTTCATGTCATGCACAACAATGTTATCATGTTAAAATATTTTTTGTTGCAGTTGTATTCAGTGATGTGGAATTTTAACAGGATATTTATTAGAGTGCCTTCAGAAAGTATTCAGACTCCTTCACTTTTTCCACATTTTCTTTTGTTATAGACTCAATTATAATATATGGATTAAATTAAAATAATTTGTCACACACAATACCCCATAATGACAGCAAAAATAGGTTTTTAGAAATGTCAGTAAATGTATTGAAATTGAAATATAGAAATACCTCATGTACATAAGTATTCAGACCTTTTGCTATGACACTCTTAAAATTAGCTAAAATTCTAAAATGTCATCAACAAATCACTCAATAAGATGAACTGAGTCCATCTTAATGCAAGGATAATAGTTCATGTAATTTTGGAATTATTATATTTGTTTTTATAGGGCCTCGTACATTGTTATAATCAATATAGCAATATTCTGTCTAAAACATTTCTAGCAATAATATTTATATCACAGGTCCCCTACATAAATGCATCATATCTGGATTCGAATGTCGTTCTGTCCATGATGATGTAGCTAAAATAGCTGCCATTAAGGTAACAATTTTACCTTTGAGGTTCTGGTCATGGAGTCTGTGCGCAAAAACAGGCAAAATCCTCTATTATACACTGTTTTGTCCTTGTAACTATCTATAGGCCGCCTGGGCCATATGTAAACTTTCCTGTTGAATTTAGTGATTTTTTTTGTCAAATCTTGTGATTACAACACATAAAATCCTGATTATAGGTGATTTTAACATTCACATTGGAAACCTTGCAGACCTGCTACTCACTCTCATAAGCACATATTAGATCTCATCTTAGCTTGTGGTTTTGATGTTACTGATGTATTAGTCTCCCCCCAAAACCCTGCATTGTCTGATCATTTCCTCATAACCTACATACTTTCATAAACACGCTCTCTTAAAAAAAAACTGCCTAGAACTGTTATTAATTATTCTTTAAAACCTGAGACTTCACATACATTTGCCTGTGGTATTCAGAGCACACACAATGGAACAAATCAATGTTGGAAGTGTTCCATCTTATACAAGCTTGCACTCATAACTTGCACTCATATCTGCCAGATCATCCTATCTTTCCCATCTCATTGAAGACTTTCAGAGACAGAATACATATGGCTACCCCTCTATAGTAGTACACTGATGCCTCATCTCTGCGGACACACCATGAACCAGGCCTATTTTTTTATACTGTTGATCACCAGACTCTATTACTAAGATACTAGGAAACTATGTTGGCCTTCATGGTGAGAAACACACATTTATCATCAGTACACTGGCTACAATGCTGGACTGCTTGCTGCCCACCCTCATAACAATGAATACAGCTGGATGCAGGGCTTTTTCTTATCGAGCACGACCTCTGTGGAATTAAGGGAGGTCCGAGACAGTTACAATGTTTAAGTCCAACTTCAAGACTTACCTTCCATGTAGCAACTCTCCCTCCCTCATTACCATTGTCATTATTTCACTGCATTAATCATGTTTTATTCCATATTATATGTCTTTGTAAAGTGTGTTGAGATGTGTGTTGAGACACCTGTATGAAATGCACTTTAAATACAGTTTGATTTGATTTGTATTATGTATTATTTGATCAAAAGCAGTCATTAAGGCAGTGGTTCTCAAACTTTTTCTGTCAGGCCCCCCTTTGGAGGAAATATTTTTTGGGGGCCCCCCCTCGCCCCAACAAAAGAGTCATGAAATGGGTCTCATTATTTTTCAAAAACAAAGAAAAATACAATACAATCACTTCGCCTGAAAAGTAATAATTAAAGTTCGCTAGATTACTACACGAGTCTATGTACTATTTCTCAAAAGTACTTATAATATAACTCAATAACTATTCTCCATTAGTCATAAAAAGGTGCTTTATAAAATATCAAGTGCAGCCTCTTAGCATGCTATATTTGTCAATATGCAATATGTACTTCAATAACTCAATAACTATTCTCCATTAGTCTTTATAGAAAAATGAAGAAAAAAGTGCTTTAGAAAATATAAAGGGCAGCCTCTCAACATGCTACATCTGTCAATATGTACTTAAATAACTCAAAAACTATTCTCCATTAGGCTTTATAAAAAAAAGAAGAAGCCCCAACATCTGTCAATAACAGTGCTCTGTAAGTCTGTGTTTCAAAACTAGAGGGAAATAATGAAACAGTCTTTGGGGGGGGGGGGCGCCCCACACTGTGAGAAACCTGCATTAAGGTAATAATGTATTCTTTTATCAATGTCGATATAACATATAAAA
This sequence comes from Argentina silus, assembly GCF_951799395.1. Lineage (NCBI taxonomy): Eukaryota > Metazoa > Chordata > Actinopteri > Argentiniformes > Argentinidae > Argentina > Argentina silus. The sequence goes on along the minus strand of NC_139655.1, from coordinate 37,559,969 downwards.
AGGGAAATTGATAAAATCTCACAACACAAGAAACATAAATCTGCTTTTGAAACTCTTAATTGAATGTGATTTAAATCAATGACATTTGTTTGTAGTTTTAAGTGTATTTTCCTTCATTACAGTGTACCGAAAGAAAATAGCCTACACTTTTGGCAGCAACAAACTGATTTTGATCAAATAAAATACAAGGATGTTGACGCAGTGGTTTGTAACTAATGCTGTATGATTCTCTATGAAAGGAGTTCTACATGGAAACCAAAAGTGTTCATTAAAGGACTCTCTCACAGGGACAGCCAAAGAACCCTTTTAGGTTCTGTACAAGTTGTACAATAAGTAAATGTAGCCAATTCAATTTCGGTAGTTCCGCTACCAATTTGATTTGGTCATTCTGTTACCGATTTGACCAGTTTTAATCACTGGCCAGTTTTAATCACTTATAATAATAATAATTCATAAACTAAATCGACATCAGTAAAAAACTGATACACTTAACTGGTTATTGGTAACAGAATGACCCGGAGACTGGGCAATGATCCTTAAACTTACAGAAGCCAAACCATTTCCAAAAAATTAAATACCCCCCCCCCCCCCTCTCTCTCTCTCTCTCAGTTTTGGAGCCCTCATAGGTCTGTCCATCGCAGCTGTGGTCCTCCTGGCCTTCCTCATCACCGTGTGTGTTCTCTGTTACCTTTTCATCGCCACCAAGCCCAGTCGTCTTGACAATGGCCTACCACTGAGAGCACCAGGTACCGGGTCTCATTGATGAGCATGTCTCATTGTAATCGATAAAGTAATCGATAAAATGTTACCTCTGGCTGGCTAACAACTACAGCTAGCTGTAGTTAGCTGGCTGGCTACGAGCTGGATTAAAAGTGTTGACATCAATAATCTGTGTCATTTTATTGTGTGTGTGTGTGTGTGTGTGTGTGTGTGTGTGTGTGTGTGTGTGTGTGTGTCTGTGTGTGTGTCTACTGGTATTCTAGGATCAGATCCCAGTGAGGGACCCAGTCATTCTGGACCGGCCCCTGCCACCGGTCCACAGGGCTTCAGGAAACACTTCCTCAGCAGGAAGCTGGACTGTGACAACCAACCGCCAGACCCAGAGCATCTCTTCCAGAGGTGCTTCATGGCAAGCGTCACCACGGTGACAATGGAGGGCCCTTCGTAGGGTGCTTAGTCGGGACCTCAAGGTTGCCAGATGTCCACTTGTCCTGGTGTTAGAGTAAAGAGGACCACCACTATCAGTAGAAGGTCCCCGACCCTAAATGACATAACAAACATTTGTATGAGCATACCTGGATGGAGTAGCTGTGCGTTTAGCATGATGGAAATCCAAGAACTCCAAGAACCAAACTGGTACCATGGCTCTGGAGACTTGTCCAGTTTTGTATGAACATACATTGTGTTCCACTGTTGTTGGGTGGATGGATGAAAATGGCTGTTTCTCTACTCCATGACAATGAACGTGAGGTCAGCAGTCAAGGGCACCCGTCTCAGATGAGTCCTGAATGGAAATGTTCATCAGGAAGTATTTAGGATTGTACTGTAGTTGTGGCCACCATCATTGTCTGTGATTCTGTTTTTAATTGTATTGAATTTGTATGTGAAGAATGTGTATTTACTTAAAAATTACTAAATGTGTACGCATTATGTGTGACAGACACATAACATTGCAAACCGCATGCCTTCAATGGTTTCATCATTACTTTAAAGTGCCCTTGTTTTTGTTTGCTGTTTTTGGTGGGGATTCAATTATACTGTGTGTCATTGGCCTTGGTTACACTTGTTAGTAACAAGCTGTCTGTATCCAGATCATGCATTTTGAATGTGCACTGATTTTAAGACTTTACCTAATGTGTTCTTACATCATTATGTTGTGTCAACATTAGTACTGACATACAAACTGTTATGAAAAAAAACATTTAAAAAAAAGTATAATTCTTTCAGAATCATGCCCCAAAACAGAGTTATGTCAGCTGTCATAGGTGCAAGATTCCAGGTTATAAACGGTCATGTTATGTCAGTGCTCAAGTTGGCATTATCAGACAGTAAAAACTCATGTTCTCAAAAGGTTATCAAACATCTGTCTATTGAGTGCACTTCACCTGAGCACACCACACATTAAAATGAACTTAAAATGCATCCCAAACCCTAACCCTATTCCATTTTCACATAGCCTATACAGTGGCCATACTGTACTTTGAATAATGTCAATAACTGTCATCTATTTATGCATATTTGCATCCATTCATTTATTTATAGTATCTTGATTCATACATGACCAGATGTTATCTGGTTTTAGAAGTATTGAAAACACACGAGCATAAAAGCGATTGGTGTGGAGGAATGGGTGAAACACATTTAGCTGACGCTTTTATGCAAAGCCTACATTGCAGTGAGTGCATACATTTTTTAGTATACATGGTCCCAATGGGAATCCAACCCACAACCTAGCGTTGCTAGGCACATGCTTTACCACCTGAGCCAGAGAGGATCACCATTCAAAGATATTTACAGTATGTGAGCAGTGAGTGCCTACATGTGTTGAATGCATATACTCATTTATAAATTCAAGTGTGCAAGCGCAGTCAATACAAACCAACCTCCATTTCATATTGACATGAATACTGAGTGTGAGTGACTGTATGACAGATATAGGCAATCTAGCCCGAAAGGTCTGCCAGCAGGGTTTTATTTAGATATGAGTAGCCTGGGGTGTCAAAACCCCAGAGGGAGAAGAAAGGACATGCAGCGACTGAAGCTCCCAAGGCCACTGCCTGCCCCTGCAATATAATGGGAGATTGATTGGGATAAATAGTGCAGGCACAATTGCACATGTCAACTTACTGCCCCCTATTGGTCATAAGCCTAAACTGAAATTTTTTTGCTATATAGATATGAAATGCAATTCATACCACTTGCAGTAAAATATATTTATCTGATTGCCAAACGAAAAGAAGCACAAGTTTTACACAAGACGTGTTGAAAAAGTGTTGTGTTTTACACAAGACGTGATAAAAAATTAAATTATTAAATTATTATTAAGCTATATTTTTGCTTTGAAATTGAAGCAAAATAGTAAAAATTGCCATATCCCCACTTTTGACAAGGACACATTTCATCCACTCTTGACTTAACTACCTGAACATTCTTGAACCTTTGACTGAATAGAGGAAGTGACATATCAATGACAAACCAAGTCATGAAGTTACCAAGTAACTGATTAACCTCTTCAGGGTACGATCAAGGCAGGGTGTCACCTCCATGAACCTTTGCACAACATGTCTCCATGCAATGTTTAAGAGCTAAACAGAGAGACACAAATACCTGGCAATCTTCAGAGCTGCAGTTTGTAATCCACCTGATTATCAACAGCCATTGTCCACATCAGGTATGTAGGCCTACTGTAAGAAATATGTTAATATCAATATGAAGAGATAACAATATTGTTGAGTAAAGTAAGTTATACAGAATGAAGTGGTCATATGACCACATTGGTTGACACAGTAATGGCTTGTTGTACGTTGTATCACGAGACCCAACAATGACATGCATTTCATTTTCATTATGGTATTTGTGATTGAGGTGATAATTAATGATAATTGATGATAATTAACTGAACAAGCCCGATAACAATCGTGACTAGTATTAATATAATGTCAATGTGGTTGGAAATGGTTGATAAGTCACTTTTCAACTTGGCTGGGAGTTGACATTGAGACTTTATTGTGTCAGTCATGTTAATTGTCATATTATTACATCAGATTTTTATGAAAAGGTACAGTTCATGGTATAAAAGTGTTTTTTTCAGCTTTTTGAATTGAGATAAGGGCTGTATCAAGTAAATAGCTGAGCTGAGGTGTATGTATGTTTGCAGAATAAAGTTCAAGACAGTCCTCAGCCAGTCTCTCAGTGTGTCTAATCCAGGGCCAAGAGAAAGAAGATCAGGGCAGGTGAGTAGGTTCATTAAAACAGTTTCTACATACTAGGACCTACAGTAAAGCATCAAGACTGGAATCCAATGTAACTGAACAAGGGCAAGGCAGCATTGTCTTCGATATCAGACATTCCAGTCAATGAAAATAGGTAAATTAATTCGATTTCAAACTTTTCTTTTTATCGAAGCACAAATGGTTTATGAATACTGTAGCTTCTAAATTGTTAGGGTGGGTGGTAGTGTGGTGGACCCAAGTGCGGAGAGATACTCAGACAGCAGCGTTCAGTCGTGTTAAAACGGGGGTTTTAATATAGCAACGGTAGGGAGTGGGGAACAAACAAACACGGGGACCAAACGCTAAAACAAGGTTGGAGAAAACAAGCTCCGTATAAATAATGTACACACTTAACAAGTGGTAGGCCTAGAATAAATCGAACGGGAATCACAGGGATAACGATACAGGCAGACAGACAGGGTACTCACTACAGACGGGGAGAATCTCGGATGAAGATATGGGGAACACACCGGCTATTTATTCAAACAGGGGACAGAACACACAGGTGATATGATTTAAGGTAGATTGGGAGGCACTGACCCGTATAGCCAGAGGGGGGCGCCAGAGTCACCAGAAAGCAACCTCAGGCGTGACACTAAATGTTGATCAAGTGATCTTGTCTTTTGATTCTCTTAAATCTTCTATTGTTTCTGCAGGAGAGATATGGGACCCTTGGGCTGCAGTGCTATGGTAGTTGTTTGTTTCTGGGGAGCGCTTAATGCAGGAGCACATCCCTCTGAATTTGCCCTGCATGGAGAAAACAAAGGATCTCAGAGAAGACTCCTGATGGAGGAGGCAGCTACCACTGAGGCAGATAAAAATACCTTAAATGGTGGTAAGTTAACAAGTTGGGTTGTCATTCCACTGTTTACTACCTCTGTCAACTGCCAGATTCATGCTTTTCATTCTACACGTTTAAACATGGTATCAGTTTTCACTGAAATGGCATTCCACATCTTGACATTTCAGCTTGGAGTTTTGGTATTGTTTATTAATGACAGGGTAGATTCAGAATGAGTGGAATAACCACATATTCCTCATAATCACACAAAGACATCCTCTGACTCTCCACCCCGTTCCCTCTCACCTGCCTCTCACAGTTGAAGACGGTAACTTCCACACGTGGCCCTACCTGGCCGCCGCCCTGGCCTCAGCCCTCACTATCTCACTGTTCATCGTGGTGGCCGTGAAGTGCCGGCTCTTCCACCGCTACCTGGCCAGCTACCGGCACTTCCTGCTGCCCGAGGGGGACATGGCCAGCCAGTACAGCCCAGAGGAGGAGACCTACCATGGGCATGACATGGTGGGCAGAGGGCGGGGGCACATCCAACGCCAGGTTGATGATGATGACGACGGCTTCATAGAGGACAACTACATCCAGGCTAGCGAGAGGGAGAGGGCAGAGAGCCACGAGAAGGAGGAGGAGGAGGAGGAGGGGGAGGGGCTGGAGGACAGTGATGACGATCTCCAGTTCACCATTGGCTGATAGAAGAGTAGAAGAGACTGCTGGAGAGAATATGCTTACCTTCGGCTGAGTGACTAAGTGGAGGTTTCATTGAGAAGATGAGCTATTGATTTCACACATATGACATGAATGAAAGGAGAGAGAATAGAAGGAGTCACTCTGAAGGAATGTAAAGGAAGCACTTTTAGCTCCAATGAAAGGCACTAATGGAGACCAATTGTCAGCATAATAATGAATATATAACTGATATTATATATATATATAAGATACTGTTTGATGTTCTATGATTTTAATTTTCTCAACACACAATGCTACTGATCTATCTGTAAAACATAAAACATCATGGAGTTTTTGGATGTATATGTACTATGTTTGTCTTATGAATTTTATTTTTATTTTATTTTGTGTTAACTTTAAATGATGTTTAAGATCCATTCAATAGGTGATATTTATGTACTTATACATAATGCTTATATGAAATGGTTGACATTGATTGATTTGATTACTGTATTACTGTATTACAACCTACTTAGTAAATAATATCTTGAAAATGTCCTTGAGAAATAGATTACATTACTGAAAATGAAACCTCAGTCATATCATTAGCTAATTTTCATAGCATAATGATGAAGATGGCAAGTCATATTTTTCTGCCAAAAGCCTGTTTTCACTGAGTCACTGTCTCTCAACGTTGTCCTCAAAAGCAGCAGAGAACACAAACTATACAGCCAAGAGATTGAACAAGAATCATCATCATATTAATAAAAAAATGATGTTATAGTCTACACTATACTCTCTCATTGTCTCATTAAACTAAAAAAGAGAGTCCAACACACAAGCCATGAGACAATAGGCTTGTTGTGGCTTGTTGGGAGTCCCTGTTGGTGCCAACGTCTCTCACACACGGCCCAGCCTCAGAGTGACGGGAACGTTACGTGACATTAATAGAAACAATGGCAAGCCTGACTGAGGGACTCAGGGTCAGGTGTGTGTGTGTGTGTGTGTGTGTGTGTGTGTGTGTGTGTGTGTGTGTGTGTGTGTATTGGGGTCTGGTGACACCCTGTACAGCCTAGTTAGTCCCATAACTCCAGGGACACACAGTCATCTGCGGTGAGCATTAGTCAACAGGATGACAGAGTGCCAGCAGCAGCAGAAGCACTCTGTTACCAGTTGAGTAGGTCAAGGAAGGAGAGGCATGGTATTCTCTCAATGAGGAAGGGAATGTACGATAGGGATATCCCTCTTCCTCTCGCGTCTTCATCTCCTTCATCAACCACTCTCTCCTCCCCTCTCCTTTTTCCTTCATTCCTCCTCTCCTCCTCAGATGAGGCTGGTCCTGCTGCAGGTGGATTCTCTCGCCGCCTGGCTCGCCTGCGCTGACACCGTCAACACTCTGACCGCTCTGTCTCTCAGTCTCCCTGCCCCTCCCCTCCTCCTCCTCCTCCTCCTCTCCGCCCTCCTCCTCTCTCTCCTCTCCCGGAGGTAGACCAGCGCAGCGTCCCCGGCCACAGCCAGAGCCGTTGCCCCCCCGGCCCCCAGCAGAACCAGCCCAGACAGGAACATGTCTCTGTGGACCCCCCCGGGCCCATGGAGCCCGCTGGCCAGCGCCACGTACAGCAGAACCCCGCCGCAGAGCACCAGCGCCAGCCCTGTGACCAGGATCAGCACGGGGTCTGCCTGTCCGCCACTCTTCAGCTGCTCGATACGCCGGCGGCTGCGAACACAGTTCATGTCCTGAACGGCGGAGCTGAAGAGCTGTTTGAGCAGCACGGCCAGGGCCAGGAGGCAGAGGGTGGCCCCCAGCCCCAGGCGCCACTCTCCAGACAGGCTGGTGTTGGTAGTGGAGAGGAGGCCCACGCCGCCCAGCCCCAGACTCAGGACCAGGCTCACCGAGGCGCAGTAGCACAGCAGGGAACGCCGCGGATCACGGAACCACCACAGCTCCACCTGCTCGTCCAGCACGCGCTGCTGGATCAGGCTGGGGTCCGGGCGCACGTGGGGGGGTCTGGGCTGCCCAGGGGGTGAGAACTCCATCTCAGACATGATGATGTCTGACTGACCCCCCCTCCTCTCTCACTCTTAGACCGGTCCGCTGTCAGATTGATACCTGAGAGAGTTTAAAATAGCCTGACTTACTGGTGCTATATGAACTACGCTTGTGTAAATATATGCTGGATGCCTCTCCTATTTTGTGCACAATCTCATTTACCGTTGATAAAAAGTTAAAAAAAAACTGTAAAAATCAACAACAATCAACATAATACTGTATGTGTTTAAAATCATGTTCATGTTAAAATCATGTTCTCTAGACTTGCTCTTTGCGTATGTGTATGAATGCAGGTCGGTCACTTACTCAGTCAAGACAGACGCTGCTGTTCCTCTCACCCTGGTCCAGCCAGCCCATGTGTTTACCCTCCTGTCAGAGGGCCATGATGGACACACATTCTACAGCTCTCCCTGGACTCTGGCTAACACCATCCATGATCACCAAGCTGTGCGTTCCCAGGGCACTAGAGAAGTCATCTGGACAGTCAACCAGACAGTTCTATGGTCAAAGTGCAGGAACTTTGACAGCATGATTGTGGTGATGTAGAAATCCTCGGTAGTGGGAGAGTCCACTCCTGAGGGAGATCCTGCTGGTGACGACTAGTCCTCCTGGGCATAAAGGTCGGCCTTATCCCCTCTTCAGCTAGCTGGGGTAGGCTCCAGTACAATCTCTCTCTCTCTCTTTCAGAGTGTGATGTGGTCATTGTCAAGGCAGCAGAGTCAGAGATGACACACACACACACACACACACACACAGAAGGTGGGATTCTGGGACAATGGTCATGAGTGGTGATGATAGTGTTGTTGGTGGTGGTGGTCAGGTGGGCAGCCAGGAGATGTGTGCTTGGCTCAGCCACCAGATGGCCAGTCTGATGACACAGTGCCACAGTGACTGAGGGATCTGACTCACTCTCACCCATTCCACAGGGACAATGAGAGAGGACACCCCCCCCTTCTCACAAGGGAATCTCCATCTCGTCTTAAAGTCAAGAAAAACACACACACACACACACACACTTCACACACAAAAGCGGTGGGAATAGGGGACAAGATGAGTGTTTGTTAACATGGGGGTGGGATGGGTGACATGTTCCAGTGCTTTGCAGTGTGATAGTATAAGAGACAATGCCTATCTATAGGCTGAGGAACACAACAACTGAGCTGGAGAGGTTTGTGTGTGTGTGTGTGTGGGGGGGGGGTCGGTGATGTCAGTGTCCCTGAGATAATGGCTGTTCTGTGGAGATAATGGCTGTTCTGATGGCGTCATACACATGACATGATCTGAGCTGACCTCTTGTGTCAACCACAATGGAGGCTCTCTAATCGAGCCCAGCCCAGCAGCAGCACAGTCTTAAACATCATACCAAACGTACTGAAGTTTAGACTTATAGTGTGATGATTTCATGATGAAATGTACGAAATGATAATGATGTTCATCAAACAAAACAAACATACTCTGCAAGCTTATTTCAAGAAAACTGTAGATTCTTTATTTTCTGTACAGTGCGACATTCTTCAGCGTCCGCCTGTAGTCAAGCTAAATATCATTCTGCAGACCTGGCGTTTGACCGTTGAATGAGGGTTATTACACTATTTCACACAGTGGCTATTGTGACAGACACTGTAGCCAGACCACAGCATCAACTCCCAACCCATCCCCATCAGTCTACAGGCCTCCACCATTAAACTCACTCTGCATACACAACACATATCATATGGTTTCCACCAGAGTGAGATTGATTCTAAAGAAAGCCGGTCTAATCCAACCTCTACCCTTGTGGGTAGAGCCTTCTCATCATCAGGTGGTGAGAGCAGGCAGCTTGGTGGTGGAGGGGGGCCGTAGGGAGTGGTTCTGCCCCTGGCCCTGGATCTCCTGCCTCAGCCTCTGCATCTCCACACGCTGCAGCTGGAGGATCCGCTCAGCCTCCTCCTCAAAGTTCAGCCTCACAATCACGCTCTCCTCCCCAGAGGTCAATGCTATGGCAACGGGGGGGGGGGGATTAATTAGAATTAATACTTCATCTTCATCAGTCATCTTGTACGTAGCGGTGCTGTATGGCTCTGGTTTTATGTACGTGCAAAAACGTTTGTGTGTGCTAAAGTGTTTGAACTGCAAAAAAACTAAATAAAAAGGCCTTTGGATTTACGTAAAAAAATGTTTGCACATCCGTTCCACATGATTGAAATGTGTTCAATCAACCCACATTTGTTTAATCAAAGAAGATAATGTGTGTTGATTAAACACATTTTTATGTCGATCCAAAGGCTTTTTTTTTTCTTCAGTGTGTCATGGGACAGCTCTACATTGTATCTCATCTAAACAGGATCAACTGCATCCATGAAGGATCAATCAAAGACATACAGGTCAACGGTGTGGGCTGTTTTGTTCACCTTTAAGGTCGGAGCAGCTCTGTCTCTTGGCCTTGTGGTTGTTCCCTGCCTGGCTCTGGTAGTCGTAGACCTGAGCCCTCACCACACGCAGCTCCCGCCTCAGATCATTGATCTCTTTGATCAAAGACACGTTCTCCTACAGGGAGATCACACTGATTATCAGCAGTTAAAAAATAATTGAAATGAATTCAATGAGAGAACCTTCTCCTTCTTTTCTTTCCCTTTCTGTTACACTGTGTTATATATCGATAGCTATATATCTATATCTATATCTCTTTATATCTATCTCTATAGATTAATATCTATATTTATATCTATATCTCTATATGTATATTTATATCTATATCTCTATATCTCTATATATCTATATGTATATTTATATCTATATCTCTACATTATCTCTATATCTCTTTTGCATTTGATCGAACGAAATAAGTATTTGATCCCCAAGCAAAACATGACTTAGTACTTGGTGGAGAAACCCTTGTTGGCAAGCACAGAAGTCAGACGTTTCTTGTAGTTGGTCACCAGGTTTGCACACATCTCAGGAGGGATTTTGGTCCACTCCTCTTTACAGATCCTCTCCAAATCCTGAAGGTTTCAAGGCTTTTGCTTGGCAACTCGAAGCTTCAGCTCCCTCCGCAAATTTTCTATAGGATTAAGGTCTGGAGACTAGCTAGGCCACTCCATGACCTTAGTGTGCTTCTTCTTGAGCCACTCCTTTGTTGCCTTGGCCGTATGTTTTGGGTCATTGTCATGCTGGAAGACCCATCCACGACCCATCCTCAATGCTCTGGCTGAGGGAAGGAGGTTCTCGTCCAAGATCTTACGGTACATGGCCCCGTCCATTGGCCCCTCAATGCAGTGAAGTCGTCCTGTACCCTTAGCAGAGAAACAACCCCAAAGCATAATGTTTCTACCTCCGTGTTTGACGATGGGGATGGTGTTCTTGGGATTGTAGCATTCAGCATTTCTCTCCCTCCAAACACGACGAGTCGAATTTATGCCAAAGAGTTCAATTTTGGTCTCATCTGACCACATCACCTTCTCCCAAGCCTTCTCTGAATTATTTAAGTGTTCAGTGGCAAACTTCAGATGGGCCTGTACATGTGCCTTCTTGAGCAGGGGGACCTTGCGGGCACTGCAGGATTTCAATCCGTTACGGTGTAGTGTGTTACCAATGGTTTTCTTGGTGACTGTGGTCCCAGCTGCCTTGAGATCATTACCAAGATCCTCCCGTGTAGTTCTGGGCTGATCCCTCACCCTTCTCATGATCATCCTTACCCCACGAGGCGAGATCTTGCATGGAGCTCCAGGCCGAGGGCGACTGATGGTTATTTTGTATTTCTTCCATTTTCTAATAATTGCACCAACAGTTGTCTCCTTCTCACCAAGCTTCTTGCTGATGGTCTTGTAGCCCATTCCAGCCTTGTGCAGGTCTACAACTCTTACCCTGATGTCCTTTGAATGTTCTTTGGTCTTGCCCATGGTGGTGGAGAGGTTGGAATGGAAGAGATTGATTCTATTGACAGGTGTCTTTTATACCCATAACAAGCAGAGATTAGGAGTACTTTCTTAAAGTGACAGGACTAATCTGTGTGCCTCATGGGCATATAACTGGTCTGTATGAGCCAGAATTCTTGCTGGTTTGTAGGGGATCAAATACTTATTTCCTTCGATCAAATGCAAATGAATTTATAACCTTATATAATGTGTTTTTTCTGGACTTCTTTGTTGATATTCTGTCTCTATTTGTTAAAATAAAAGTGCCATAAAAATTATAGACCGCTCATTTCTTTGCAATCGGGCAAACTAACAAAATCAGCAGGGGATCAAATAATTATTTCCCCCACTGTATCTATATCTATCTCTATATCTATATTTATTTCTATATCTCTATCTCTATATCTCTGCAGGGGGTCCAAGGATGTCTTCACCAGGGGCTTCATGTGTGCTAGCACCAGTCTTTCCATGGTCTTCATGACGTTTATATCAATATTTATATCTCTATCTCTATATCTATATCTATATCTATATTTATATCTCTATCTATCTATATATATATATATACAGTATATATAAAAAGTGTTTTGTCACTTGTCATCTTGGTGCCATGTTCAGATGGTCACAGTAGTGCACTAGTAGGGTGGTGATAGCGTGTGTCTCTCACCTTCATGATCTTGACGTTGTCAGTTCTATGGACCTCCGTGTCTTTGGCCAGCTTCCTCTTCAGGGACGCCACGTTCCTCTCCAGGTGCTCCCTCTGACGGCCGTACTCTCTCTGGATGTCTGCATCCACGCCCACGATGTCCACCTGGAACACACAGACGCACACACACAGACACACACACACATTTCTAGCTGACCTGTCTTCATGACCAGCAGATGTATTTTGTCAACATTTAGACACGGATGCTCATTGCTAATCAATCCATTAAAGGGGTAGATAGATAGACAGACAGACAGACAGACAGACAGACAGACAGACAGACAGACAGACAGACAGACAGACAGACAGACAGACAGATAGATAGATAGATAGATAGATAGATAGATAGATAGATAGATAGATAGATAGATAGATAGATAGATAGATAGATAGATAGATAGATACTCTATTGATCCCAGAGGGGAAATTAAGACGTTACAGCAGCTCACATCACAAACAACAACACCAAAATAAAGTGACAATAGAATAATAGAATAAAATAAAATAGACATCTGAACATTATATACAGTAAGAAACAGTCCAGTATGATTTAACATCCCCCAGCCTGACTCTGATCACCCCGATCGAGCCAGCCAGAGGAGGAGTCTTACTGCGGCAGGCAGAAAAGATCTCCTATAGCGCTCCTTAGTGCAACGTGGTTGTAATAGTCTGTTGCTAAAGGAACTTCTCTGCTCTGCCACAGTGACATGTAGGGGATGGGAGGGATTGTCCATGATGGCCAGGAGTTTGGTTCTCATCCTCCTATTGGCCACCTCCTCCAGAGTGTCCAGGGTGACACTGAGGACAGAACCAGCTTTCCTAATAAGCTTGTTCAGCCTCTTGGTGTTACCTTCCTTGATGATGCCCCCCCAGCATACCACCGCGTACAGCACTGCGCTGGCCACCACTGACTGGTAGAATATGTTCAGCAGAGTCCTGCACACGCCAAAGGACCTGACCCTCCTCAAGAAATAAAGCCGGCTCTGGCCGGCTTTATTTGTGTTACCTGTGTTACCAGTCCAGTCCAGTTTATTGTCCAGGTGCACCCCCAGGTACTTATAGCTCTGGACCACCTCCATGTCCTCTCCCTGGATGGAAACAGGAGACAGGGGGACCCTAGTCCTCCTAAAGTCCACCACCATCTACCTTGTCTTGCTGATGTTGAGTAGTTCTGCTCACACCACTTACACAACAAAACTGTCCACCAGTCCTCTGTACTCGGTCTCCTGGCCTCCACTGATACATCCCACAATAGCAGAATTGTCCGACAACCTGCAGATGGCAAGTATGTGTGTTGTGCCTGAAGTCCGAAGTATAGAGGGTGAATAGGAAGGGAGCCAGAACTGTCCCCTGGGGGGCACCAGTGCTGCTCACCACCCAGTCTGACACACATCCCTGCAGCTGTACAAACTGTGGTCTGTTGGTCAGGTAGTTCGTAATCCAGGACACAATGGGGGAGTCCACCTGCATCCTCGGCAGCTTATCCGCAAGTAGTAAGGGCTGTATGGTGTTAAATGCACTGGAGAAGTCAAAGAACATGACCCTCACAGTGCTGCCAGCCTTATCTAAATGGGAGTGAGCTCTGTGTAGAAGGTAGATGATGGCATCATCCACACCAATGTCTGCCTGGTAGGCAAACTGCAGGGGGTTCAAGGACGTCTTCACCAGGGGCCTCATGTGTGCTTGCACCAGTCTTTCCATGGTCTTCATGATGTGGGATGTCAAGGCTACCGGTCTATAGTCATTCAGCACACTGGGGTTCCTTTTCTTTGGTACCGGTACCAGATGTTTTCCACATTGATGGGACCTTTTCCAGACTGAGGTTCAGGTTAAAGAGGTACTGGAGTACTCCACACAGACTTTGAGCACCCTCAAGCTCACACCGCCAGGGCCCGCAGCCTTCCTGAGCCATAATGAGAGGTGTGAATGGGTCCAGACAGGGCAGGGGGAGGGGAAGGGGGCTGGTCCGGTAGAGTCAAACCTGTTGAAAAACTGAGTCAACTCGTTGGCCCTGTCCAGATCTCCAGCCACATGCGGGTCGTTAGCCTGCTTGTAACCAGTGATCTTCCTCACGCTGCTCGACACCTCTCTTGCTGTCCTGCAGGCTGTCCTCCATCTTCCGCCTGTAAGTGTCCCTGCTCTCCTTCAGCTTCTCCTTGAGCTTCCTCTGCACCTCTGCACCCACTTAATTTCCTTGTCACCAGACCTGAAGGCTCTTTTCTTGTCATTGAGGAGGGCCTTTAGGTCACTTGTAATCCAAGAATTGATGTTGGGAAAACACCGCACCCTCGTAGTAGGTACGGTGTTCTCCACACAGAAGTTAATGCAGTCCAAGATGCAATGTGAAAGACCATCAATGTCCTCCCCATGTGACTCACAGAGAACTTCCCAGTCCGTTGTCTCAAAACAGTCCTGCAGAGCCTCATCAGCCTCCTGTGTCCATCTCCTCACAGTCCTAGTGGTCACAGAGTGCTGCTGGACTAGAGGCTCAAGCATCTGATGTGTGTAAGTGTGTGTCTCTGAGCCTGTGAGGGTGTGTGTGTGTGTGTGTGTGTGTGTGTGTGTGTGTGTGTGTGTGTGTGTGTGTATAGTGATAGATTGTAAGAATGAATATATGAACACAACACAGGATACTAACATCATATGGTCAGGGTGTGATTTGTGGAGTGGAAAAGTACGGGAAGGGATGTGGGACAGGGTCCTGGGAGAAGCTTTATGGCAGGTGGTCTTTTGTTAGGCAACTGGGTATCTGTTATATGGTCTCATAGGTTACACATTTTGACCTGTAGCCTGTCTCGCAATGCTGTTTATGACTAGATCAGATGGGGTTGTCAGATGGAGTTGTCTCCTATTCCCCCTCCCCTAACTAGAATACCAGAGGGGTGGGCTATGTTCCTGTATAAAAAGACCACTTTTGAGAGTGATCATCAAAGAAGCCTAGTTGCAGAGCTAGTAAGAACATGTATACGCCAACTGTACTGTTTCCTGACTTCTCTCCCTGATATTTGTGGTCCAGACTGTTCATCACAATGTTAACATGTACGTCGTGTATCTTACCACATCACTCTGCTGGACGTAGCGGTCATACAGCTCTCGTATGCTGTCCTTCAGTCTCTTGGGCTGCTGGATGAAGCCGACGCAGTTGTGGAGGTCCGTCTTGAACCTGCGCACCAGAGCCTCCACATCCCGCACCTGTACAGAAGGGCCACAGTGAGCTATGTGGGTTCAACTCCAGGTTAATGCCACCGACATCTGTCATGACCACCCACCACTACGGCACATGACAAGATCATTTAGAAGTGTACCTCGACCAGCCGTCTGAGCTTTTGATAGTTTGTAGCACGATAACGAGGGGTTGCAGGTTTGTAGCCACAAGCCTTTTGAATGTATTGCAACATAGCTGCCATTTTAAGACATAGAGCTGCCATTTTAAGACATAGAGCTGCCATTTTAAGACATCATGCTGCCATTTTAAGACATAGAGCTGCCAATTTAAGAGATAGAGCTGCAATTTTAAGACATAGTGCTGCCATTTTAAAACATAGAGCTGCGATTTTAAGACATAGTGCTGCCATTTTAAAACATAGAGCTGCCATTTTAAGACATAGAGCTGCCAATTTAAGAGATAGAGCTGCAATTTTAAGACATAGAACTGCCATTTTAAGACATAGAGCTGCCATTTTAACACAAGACCTCTTCACCCCCACTACCCCCCTGTACAAGTTTCTCTCCTGTTTAAAAAAAGAGCATAGCATTGTGACAATAGCAATGGCCCCTGGTCCGATCATTGATTACTTTTTCTTATGATGACTGATGGATAGATGATGCACTTACTTAAACAAATGTATTTGTTGTAAGTTGCTTTGGATAAAGGCGTCTGCTAAATGCCATAAATGTAAATGTAAATGTAACATGGGTAACTTGTAGCCTAATAAGTAAATAATATGACCAGCACTCTGAAATAGAAAAATAAATGATAGTTTAATGCATAAATCAGCACAGAGAAAACAATTAATTTTTCTATTTCAAAAATAAGTGCTGGGTGTATTATTGACTTTTTGGATCAACCTTGGGCTATACAGAATCAAAGACACTCAAACTTTATTTAGTCAAGCATGTCTTACTTCCATTAATCTCACCCCATAAATAAACCAGCTCTTTCCCATCCTCATGCTCTCAGTCTCTCCATAATGGACATTACATCTCCAAAACCCTCTCATCCCTCTACATTGATGCCCGTACTATTAACGCAGACGTCCCTCACTCCTCACCCTCTGCATCTCCTTGTGCATCTCCTTATCCGTGGCCTTCAGTTTGAGCTTCAGTTCTGTAATGCTGAGCTCCAGCTGCGTGTTCCTCTTGTGGAACTGCTCCAGCTCTCCCTCCATCTACAGCACATCAGGAGAGCATCAGTCAAGACATCCACACGCTGAGATACACACTTTAGCACATCGCGATAGCATTCACGAACGATGGAGAATATCTGTGTGATATGCACTGTACAGACAAAATAAAGAATCTACAATGTTCTTGAAATAAGCTTGCAGAGTATGTTTGTTTTGTTTCCCTCCTACTTGGCGCTGTGCACTGAGATGAAAAGAGTGATTAATTCAGTCAATATGACATGAACGTGTCGTGGAGTGGAATGCATGGTATACTGTATATGTACAGGAGCTGTTTGTTCAGTTATAGAGATGTGTGGCTTCTGATCTCAGACTAAACACACACACACACAAACAAAGGGAGCACTTCTGCTGGATGGGATGAGACTCCTGAGCACTCTTATCACTCTCAAACACAACCCCCACACACGTACACGTACACACGTACACGTACACGTACACACACACACACACACACACACACACACACACACGCACACACACACACTCACACACACACACACACACACACACACACACACAACCTCCTGGATCTGCTCCTTCATCTCTTTGATGTCGTTCTCCCTGGGCTCGATCTGTTTCTTCAGCTCTTTGATCTTGTAGTCAAGAACAAACTTGAACTTCTCCAGCTCCTGGTTCTTCTTTTTCAGGTCGTAAATTCTCTTCTCCTGCAGAGAGGAAACAGGTGTGTGGGGGGGGGGGGTATTTGGTTAACTATTTTCTGTTTTTTACAACAGTGGATAGCTCCCCACACAGTGGTAAGAGGGAGGGAGGGAGTGACAGAGGGAGGGAGACTGTGTGGGGGTTACGGAGAGTTGTAACCTGGATGCACAGAGACCACAGCGAGTGATCGTAAGCCCCTATCTGCTCTCGGCCACACTGCTCACCCCACCTTGTCCTGGATGGTCTCGTCTCTCTCCTGGATCTCCTTCTTCTGGCCCAGGATGTCCTTCTCCAGGGACCTGATCACCCCCTGTAGCTTCTGCTGCTCCACCTTCAGCTTCTCTATGTCCAGGTTCCTGTCATCTATTTCCTTCTGCAAGCTGCTGAACTGTCATCATGACACACCGGTGGGCGGAGAGAGAGAGAGAGAGAGAGAGAGAGAGAGAGAGAGAGAGAGAGAGAGAGAGAGAGAGATAGCAAGTGAGAGAGATAGGTAGAGAGAGTGAGAGTGAGAGAGATAGGTAGAGAGAGTGAGAGAGAGTAAGAGAGAGAGAGAGAGAGAGAGAGTGAGAGAGAGTAAGAGAGAGAGAGAGAGAGTGAGAGAGAGAGAGGTAGAGAGCGAGAGAGAGCGAGAGCGAGAGAGAGAGCGAGAGATGAAACAAACAAACAGAACACAGCTGGTTTAACTGGGTGTCAATGAGAGATGGGAAATTCATAGAGGGAGACAAACTAGAAAAGAAGAGAAAGCACGTTAACAGGGGGAAAGGAGAGGCAGAGAAGATGGAAGAGATGTTTCCATGGTGTCCGTTGTTCGGTTCACTCACCTTCTTCCTCATGATACCCGTCTCTCCCTTCAGGCGCAGGTTGATCTCTTTCTCCTCCCGTAGTTTCCTCTCGTATTTGAGGCGGATGTCCTGGATCTCTCTGTCTCCGTCCTCCTCCATCTGCTTCTTGGACTCCTCAAACTCCCGGACCTGCTGCCGAGACTCGTCCTGGCTCTAGAAAACAGACACACACACACACACACACATTCACTACAATGGCTTTATTACTCTTCCAGTTGCAAGGGGCAAGAATTGCTCATATTTTCATTGCTCAAGTATCAAGCTTTGTGAAAAAGGTAGCCTACGACTACATCCCCGCAACAAAACTTTTAGCTGTCGGTTCATGACGGACCCGCCCCACCCCCGTCCCTCAAGTCCCCCCCTGACCTGTCCCAGCATCAACATCTTCTCCTGCAGCTTGGACTCGTAGAACAGGGTGAGATCCTCCAGGGCGCGGCACTTGCTGTCTTCCATGGCATGCAGGTGGCGTTCGTAGTCCTCCTGCATACGCTGGGACTTTAGCTGCAGCTCCTGGTGCTTCTCGTACTCCAGCATCAGCTTCTGGTTACTGGTGGACTCTGTGGAGAGTAACAGAATCACTCTGGTTTTGGGAGACACTTCCACCCGAAAGAGACTTACAGTGAACACATTTGTAAGCAAGTATGTACACTCATGGAACACTTTATTAGGAACACTATACTGATACTGGGTCTCCCTTTGCTCTCAAAACAGCCTCAATTCTTTGTGGCATTGATTCCACAAGATGTTGAAAACATTCCTTTGAGATTCTGGTCCATGATGACATGATTGCATCACGTAATTCCTGCAGATTTTTCAGGTGCACTTTCAAGCTGTGAATCTCCCGTTCTACCACATTCCAAAGGTGTTCTATTGGATTCAGATCCGGTGACTGGGAAGGCCACTGAAGAACACTGAACTCATTGTCATGTACATGAAACCAGTTTGAGACGACTGTTGCTTTGTGACATGGTGCATTATCATGCTAGAAGTAGCCATTAGAAGATGGGTAAATTGTGGCCATGAAGGGATGCACATGGTCAGCAACAATACTCAAATAGGCTGTGGCATTCAAGCAATGATTGATTGATATTAACGGCCCCAAAGTGTGCCAAGAAAACATTCCTCACACCATTACACCACCTCTACCATGAGAAGGTGTACAGGTGTTCCTAATAAAGTGCTCAGTGAGTGTATATGCCCATAGCGGAATGTATATCCATATCTATATGTATTGTGTGCTCAGATAGATCCATACAGTACATTATTCTACAGCCTACACAGTCTGATTCTATGTCTTCTGGGTATTTTTCTGTTAAGGCGGAATTTGAATAAAAAATATTGAATTTGAATAAAACATTTTATCGAAGGTTAAACATTTAATAAAGAGGTAAGGACTCGTGGGTGTTATATGTGGCATTTGCAATTCTCTAAGAGCGTGGGCGTTATGCAGTGATTTCTATCCTCACCGAAATCCTGCTGTTCTCTGGAGTGTTTCTCCACCACCTCTCCCATGGCCTCTTGGTGACTCATCTCCATCTTCTCCTTCTCCGTCTTCAGAACCTACAGGACGACATATGGACTGACACCTCCAACAAAGGTTTCACTTATCAGAAAACAGCACTGAATAAATCGCTAACATTTGAATAAAACATGATTCACACTCAACAGGATGGATGGACAGTATATGCAGTTTAGAAGTCTCAAACTGTTTCATGTTGCATCAGCAGTCGTCAGTATAATCATTTAACGATAGCTGGATTTCCATAACGGGGCTTACGCAGTGCGGGCCAAGGCCAATTGCTTTTCCACAGTCTCCCCCAGGCTCCAACGGTGCTTACTCCAGGCCTATCTGGTGCTTAAAACTCAGGCTTTTAGCCTCCTCTACCACCCTGGTCCTTATGAGGCCAAATGGGGCTCGGGCACGTTTTAGAGAGAGGGCGGGATATTCTTATCATCCAAGTGCTTTAGTTGTCTAGCGAATGTGGTGGTTGGCAGGCATAGCTCGCTGTAACTACACAATCTAATTGAGTTGAATAGCGCTCAAGCTTAATAGCTTACAAATAAAATGTTACACTAGGTGCTGACGTTATCAGATCCTATTGGGAAACCGGAGGATTTGAAATGTTGTCTCCATATAATTCACCACCTTACGAACTGCAGAATGTAAACAAACTGGAGATCATATACAGGGCGGAACTAGAAAGTTAGGTTAGGGTTAGGGTTAGGGTTAAGGTTAGGGTTAGCGCTAGCCTTGGCACACACTGGCACCGCTGTCGTAAAGCAGCTATTGAGAAGTCAGTTGACCTGGTTTTTGGTCTTGAGCGACTCCATCTGTTGGATGAACTTCTCTGAGAGCTCTTTGATCTTCTCGTTGTAGTTCATGTCCTTCAGACGGAGCTGGTACTCGTTCTCCATCTTCAGCTCCTCCACCCGTGTCTTCAGCTCCAGCATGATCTGGTTCTGAGAGAGGGAGAAACATCAACTGTCAAAATCTCATAAACGATGCCACTTAATACAATTTAATTATTCTCACACAAATGCACGCACACCCACACACACCCACACACACACACACACACACACACACACACATATATACGTAACACTTCTTAATATACACCTACTACAACACATAAAAAATGCAAGTGAACACACGCACGCACGCACGCACACATGCTCACACACTCACTCACACACACACACACACACACACACACACACACACACACACACACACACACACACACACACACACACACACACACACACACACACACACACACACACCCTAGTACCTTCTCCTCGAGATCGGACTTGGTGATGAGGATCTCCTCAGCATAGGTGATCTCCTTGTCTCTCTTCATGCCTCTCCCTTCCTTGTCGATGACCTTCCAGATGAGCAGACATCCGTCTTCAGACACGGTCAGAAGGTACTGGTCGTCAAACGTCATCACCATCTGAGGAGGGAAACACATTCACCTCTAGTCCTTCACTCAGCATCAGCAGACCGTCACATGCTGGGGGCGATCTCGTCGGATATGTTAGATCAGGGGAGGCTGGTGGAGGTAGAAATCGTGTGTTTTGATACCGCTCTCCATTCCGTTCCATACATTACCAATGAGCCCGTTCTCCGATTCCTACCTCCACCAGCCTCCACTGCGTTAGAGGACCCATTCATAAACAACAGCATAGACAGAGAAGTCATACCTATATGATGCAAAACAAGCTGACTTTAACAGTGATAATACAGTTGTGATGATTAGACTGGGCATTACCTGGCTGGGAGATAAATTCATCCTCTTACAGATAGTGTACTGTCCCAGTTGACCATGTTTTGGTCCAACCCACCTTGGTGACAGGGCCAGAGTGGGCCTGGTACTCGGTCCAGTCCTTCTGGATGGGTAAGGGGTACTTGATGGCCCTGATGGTGCCAATGGAGGTGCCGGCGAAGAGCATCCTCCCGGAGCGGGACATGGCGATGGTGGTGTAGGCCACGTCCTCTGCAGCCACCTCCCTGAGGATCTGACAACAGTGCCCCCCATTGGTGGAAAGGACCAGGAGACTGACACCCAAATACTACAACATACACCTATTCTAATGAGAATCCACCTTCCATTGAAACAAGCATTATAATAGTAATAATAATAAACTTTATTTATATAGCACCTTTTTTTTTTTTAATTACAAAGTGCTTTACAAATAGATAAAAACCCTAACCCTAACCAAAATATAAGTAGAAACAGTAAAACACAGACACATAAAAAAGAAAAATAGCAGCATCAAAATAAAAGTAGAAAAACAGTAAAACACAACACATTCAAAAGAATAAGGGCAGCATCAATTATAGGCTAGTCTATAAAAATTAGTTCTTAAGAAGAGATTTAAAAGAGAGTACTTATCTTGCTAGCCTAATATCCTCAGGCAGGTCTTTCCAGAGTCTAGGGGCCCTAATGGCAAAGGCATGGTCACCTTTTGTCTTCAGTCTAGACTCTGGAAGAGCCAGAAAGGCTCTGTCTGAGGATCTTAGGCCGCCTAATGAGAGCCTACTCTAATGGATGCACACTAAGTATAATCATGAATATAACCACAGAGTTTCACAGCCTTTCCAGCGTATTCGTACAGTAGAACACTCCCAGATCAACTCCCTCACCTGACAGTCCTGGATCTCCTTCAGGGTGCAGTCTGTCCCCACAGCGAAGATGGTCTTGGCGTCGGGGGAGATGGTCACCCCCGTGTAGCTGCAGGACTTGAGGACGCTTTCCGACTCCCGCTTGCTGCTCAGGGTGTTCCACTCGTACACGGCTCCGTCCATCCCGCACGACACCAGGCGACTGTCGTCTGAGCTCCACACGATGGCTCGCACCTGAGACCATACCGAGATGAAGGGTTTCAGATGAGTCGAGGTTTCCACGTAGACACTTTGGTAGGTGTTGGATTGCCGGCTTTCCACAGCGGGGCTTACGTCGTGTGTAACAGTGTGTGATAAGGACAAATGCTTTTCTACAGTCACTCCCGGGCTTCAACAGGGCGGACTGTGAGCCTATTCTGTGTTTAAAACTCGACCCCCTGGTCCTTAGTCGTGCAGTGGGCTAGGTGTGCGGTTGAGAGAGAGGGCGGGATACTCAATCAATCAATCAAATGTATTTGCACGGCACTTTTTACATAGGCAAATGTCGCAAAGTCACAACAAGAACAATACTAAACTTTATAAACAATAAATACAAGACAAACAATATGAACTAACACCGAACCATAGAACCCCAAAAAGCAAGCCAAGCTAAAAACTCCCCAGAGGGGAGAAAAACATAGGGCACAGTGGCAAGAAAAACTCCCTGGAAGGAAGAAACTTTGAGAGGAACCAGACTAAGTGCTTTAGTTGGCTAGCGAACTTGGTGGGTGGCAGGCATAATTCAAGTTAGCTTGCTGTAACTACACAATGAAATCGATTTGAATAGTGCTTTTTACAAATAAAATTGCCATAAACTGCTTAAGTTACCAGAACCTGTTGGGAAACTGAAGGATTTTAAATGTTTTGCTGGTGTTCCCCATCTTATGAACTGCAGAATGTAAACAAATTATACTCTGGGGCTCCCGTCTAGAAAGCCCAAACAGGCTTGTTCATAAGACTTCGAAGCACTGGGCTTTGAGCGCTAGCTGGCCGCTAGTTAGCCTTGGCAAGCACTGGCACCGCTATCGAAAAGCGGCTATTGACTTTCTGGAGTGTTATGGAGCATTATAACTGAACCTGTGACCCTCTTTAAATGTCTCTTTACAGTAGGTCTTTCACCTTCCCATTGTGGCCCTTCAGGTTCAGAAGGTTCTCAAATGTCGTTGCGGAGTAGATGTGAATGACGTTCCCGTTGACAGCAGCAAACATGTGTCCCCCGTGGCTGAAAGCACACTGGGAAGAGAGAAAAAGCCTCTGACACATATTGTTTTGACATCGCAAGCTTGCAACATTTAAGGCGCACACAAACTGAACAAAGAAACACACACACCCACACACAGACAGACACAGACAGACGCTGACACACACATCCCCCACCTCTCTGCAGCCCCGCACGGTGAGCTCCTTGAAGGTTCTGAGGTCGTCTATGAGCAGGTTCATGAGGCGTAGCTTGTCAGAGAAGCCCACCAGGAGGAAGAGACCGGAGGGGTGCAGGGCCACGCTGAAGGCCTCCTCCTGGAACTCCTTATACAGCTCCAACACACTGACACAGTCAAGACACATGACAACATCGGATATGGATCGAAAATTGTGTTTCAATGCATTTAAGATTCGATTTTTCTTCACATGGCATGTACTGTAATCGTATCGGTGGAAAACGGGGTAGACACAACACTGCATATTCCCAGTATTTAGTCAATGAAAAAAAGGCCTTGAGTTGTTGCAAACAGTCGAACTTGCGACCTCTGGCTTGCCAACACACGTGACCTTCTCCTCAAATACCCTAGCTAGCTATTGGACAGCGCGGTTGGGGGTATTTGAACTTGAGGAGTGAGTTTACCATCTCGACTCGGTTATATAGGAATAGTTGAGACGATCTCTTACTTGGTTTCAAAGTTCCAGATGCGTACAGAGTGGTCCAGGGAGCAGGTGGCAATGATTGGCTTGCGGATGCAGATGGACAGGCCTGTGATGACGTTGGAGTGGAAGGAATGGGACAGGTACTCAAAGTGAGCTGGCTCCCCCTAGTGGAGAACATATGTCATTTAGAGCACAAATGACAGGTATGAGCCTGGGTCTGAATTCTCCTAAAATGCCTCATCTGACAGGAGAAACCAACAGGTGTAAGGAGGTTTCTACACCCAACTACAATCTCATTGCTCAGTCCTCTCAATAATGAATGGGGGAATACACAAGAGAATAAAGGAAGAAAGAAAGGAGGAATGAAACAAGGTTTGGAGGGACTCAAGGGAGGAAGGAAAGGTAGAAGAAACAGGCAGGAATGAAAGGGAAGGTAGAAGAAAGGGAGGCAGGAATGAAAGGAAAGGTAGAAGAAAGGGAGGCAGGAATGAAAGGAAAGGTAGAAGAAAGAGAGGCAGGTATGAAGGAGGGAATGAAGTAAAGGAAGGAAGGAAAAGGTTGTGCCCAGACCCTCAGACCTAGCATAATGACTTGTCTCCTGACCTTGCTCATCTCAGCAGAGGACAGGGTGATGCTATAGAGCTGGCCACGGTCTGTGCTGGTGACCAGAGTCTCCTCTGAGGGGCTGATACACAGGGTGACTATCTCCTGATGCTCCGCATGGCTGGGCTCATTACTGCATGGATCTGGAGGGATCTGGAGGGAACACACACACACACACACACAGACACACACACTAGAACACTTCTTAATATACACCTACTACAACACACATACACATACACACACACACACACACACACACACACACACACACACACACAGAAACATACACTAGAACACTTCTTAATATACACCTACTACAACACATTAAAAATGCAAGTGAACACACATTCACGCTCACACACACACACGCACACACACATTGTAAATGCACGGAAAACTGTACACATTTCAAACGAGACCCCCCCAACGGTCACCTCAGTTCTCATATGAGCCGCATTGCCATATCTACCCGTATCTCTCTAGTCTTCCTGTAGTTGTCCTTCTCCTCCGTCTTCTCAAACAGACACACGGTCCCTGTACCAGCAGAGCAGGCGAAGCCTTTCGAGTAGGACGTGATGGCTGTGACCCTGGGTAACAGCGTAGAGGCTCCCTCTGTCTTGGTGTCCTCTGATTTCCTCTTCTCTATTTGTCTGTGCAGTGTAAGGACATTGTTAACAATCTGAGTGCCGTATCACCTTAGAGCGGTTTTAGTGGTAGGGACTGCTTATGCACTACTACTGTCACTGTTTTATTATGACTATATTATATTGTATTGTTGATTTGTTAATTATTGTTGACTGTTGTTGATCGAGGAGCAAGACACCAAAGCATTTCACCATATCAATTACAGCTGTATGCGATGGACGTGACGAATACAATTCGGATTCCATTCGATTTTGGATTCGACTTGTGACCTCCTGACCTGTCGTTCTCCTGATTGGCCGGCTTGCTGGCAACGCTCATCTCCCAGCGCAGGTCACCTGACTCAAACACCAGCAGCCTGCCCGTGTCTGTGCCGGCGATGACCCGGTCCTCAGACATCCAGGTGTGGGACAGGATGTTCTGGGTCTCCAGCTTCAGGAAGTTGGACTGCTTCAGCGTCCCCTCGGCATAGCGGAAGAGCTTAAAGACGCCGGTGCCGCTCACGCACACCTGAGTGTTGTCCTGGGGGTTGAAGCTCACCTGCGGAGTGATCGGAGCGCGTTTATACGTGGCGTAAATAAAGGATGTCTTTCAAATGTCTGCACATTGAGTGTGGCTGTGTTCCAAAATGCACTCTATTCAGAGAATATTCATACTTGGTACGTCCGCTCTAGATGGAACACAGCCTGCGTTCAAATGTTGTTGTTCATATTCAGTGCCATTCTACGTGTGTGTGTGTGTGTGTGTGTGTGTGTGTGTGTGTGTGTGTGTGTGTGTGTGTGTGTGTGTGTGTGTGTGTGTGTTGTGAGATGTTTTGGGTGTGTTTTTTCGTTTGGGAGTGCAGTTTGCATGTGCATCCCTGGGATTAGTGTCACTGTCGATGGAGAAAAGATCATAATTCATTGTCACTGTCACCCCCTGTTCTCTCTGCTTCCATCGGGCAGACGGTACCGAAGCATCCAATCCCGGACCAACAGGTTTCGGAATAGCTTCTACCCTCAGGCTGTTAGACTATTGTATTGACCCCTCCTGCTCAGTGACATTGCACTCTGCGCTCTACAATTACTCCCTTTACTGCTGCTACAAAATATATTTACTTTTTACTGTATTTATTGTTTCTTACTATTTTAACTATTATCCTTATTACATTCTATTGTTGATGTTGTAGAGCTGCTCTGCCTCAGGCATTTTGTTGCACTGTTGTATTCAATGTAATGACAAATAAACAAGACTTGGACAAGGAGCAGAGGCCCTACTGTCTAACCTGGTATATAGAGTTGCTGGCTCCACTGGTCTTCACCGAGGCCATGAGCTTCTGCTTCTCCCACATCCAGTAGAACAGGGTCCAGTCTGGGCCTCCCGCCTGGCCTATCAGGTACTTGGAGTCCGGGGAGAAGGCCATGCAGACAAACTCCTGGACGGGGACCTCTCCTCCGTTCAGCACCTTCCTCTTCCTGCTCTGCTCGTGCTGGAGGTCGTAGACCGTGACGGTGCCCTTCTCACCGCGCTCTGACACCGCCAGGTAGCGGCGGTTCGCACTGATGGCCAGAGCCTGCATGCCCTGACTCTTCTCTGTGCCTGGGGGGGGGGGGGGGGGGAGAGAGAGATAGATAGATAGAGAGAGATTCAACAAATGAAGTTGATTCTCATTTGTCCATTTCAATGCATCTGTGAAGAACTATCAGTATCAGGCTATCCAAGAGAGGCAACTCTACCTGGAATGAACCTCTGCCATCTCTGGTCAATGTTGTAACGCACGCAGTTGTTCCCACATGGGAAGATGACAGTTTGCTCATCGAAGTAGCAGAGGTTATTTGTCACACCTGTTCTCAAACCAAAGATGTAGTGGGACTGGGCTACAACAGCAGCCATGGTCGGTTCTTACGTTCACCTGTGTCTGTATGAAAAAACAAGTATATATACACATATCTAGTGAATCTCTCGGCTATAGACATGACCGAGCAAAGGTGTGAGACAGTTGGTAAGCTATGTAATACATCATGAAGTAGTTTTAAACAAACCTTTTCGACCGGCACAAGTTCAAGTAGCAGCACACACCACACGTACACTCACAGGGGTTTCGGGTTAGCTTGCTAGCTAGTTAGCGTCGTTAGCACCCAGGCTGAGATGAGACGAACCTGATGATGGAAACGTTTGCAAATCTGGCTTGCTCCTTAAACACGGTTGGGGTGTTTAGACTAGTGCCTCGGCCTTTCTATAAAGTTTTTAAGTGTTGATGCAGTGCACCCATGACTCTTGATCCGTGATGTTTTGCAGGATGTGTGTTGTTACCAAGGATACCTGAAGCCGAAGTGATACCATAGCAACGACCACGAGGTTCCTGCGCCATCCCAGCTGGACCACTGGAGGGCGCTGCTGCAGTATTGAAATACACCAGAGAGGGACATTCACCTTCATGCTACTGATGTAGATTTGATATAAACATTATTATATCAAGTACAATTTAGTTAAACAAATAGCATCACTATTGTGGTGTGCTGACCAAGACCAGAAGGAGAGCTCACAGACTAACCCAGTCATTGTTGCCTGTAGTTGTAGAATAGATTGTACAATTATTTTGTTGGATTAGAAATTATTACATGGCCTTGAATCAGAGTGCATGTCTGACATGCTTTTAAGGTATGTGCCTAATAAAACCCTCAGGTCCTCTGGTTCTGGTAGTAGTTATGCCAAAGCCCTATGGCTACGGGGAGGCTGCTTTTATTTTTCATGCCATGGTCCCAACAGCTGGGATTCAGACTGCCAGAGGATCTGGGGGCAGCAGAAACGGTGGATATTTTCAAAAGAAAGCTTAAAATACACCTTTTAAAACCTTGCTTTTAGCTAGAGTGCTAAATCCTTCTCTTATCCTTGTCTGTCCATTTAATTTGCATAGTCTCTCAGTCCACCATTATCACGTCATACTATCAGACCCCGTTCACACACGCGTTTCTACATCCCTTGACATCTTTTTGTGAATTACATTGCATGTATGTACGAAATGTGCTATATAAATTAAATTTGATTGATGGATTGTAACTGATATATATTTGATATCAATATCATGTTGAATCAACTTTGAATACTGTATGTTGGTTGCCTGTTGCTTGCTTTGCAATAGATGTGATATCAAAATCCATTTCCAATATTAAATTATGTCTAGGCTGAGTGTGCAATGCAGGCATTTTCTTCATGGATATTTTGTAGAAATTCGAACACTTATCTTGCCAAAAGACTGTAATAATTGATGTCGGTTGTAATTTACTTATCCACCCACCGACTCTGTTTGAAGTCTGAGAATTAAATAGCTGTGAGCTGCAAGTCTTTAAGATTCCCCTACTATTTATAACATTGATGTGAGGGAGGTTGTGCAATGTACTGTAATGCTTGTTTGAATTAAGATAAATAGCCTACATAAGTAAAGACTCACACCCAAATAGTGATGTATGCAAAGACTGCTCTCACGAGGCTAGTGATTTCCTTTTGTTGTGAAAATGCAGATGATGGTACTTCAGCAATTTATTGTTGAAGTACCATCATCTGCAACAATCTATAATGGTAATTCGTTTTCATAAATGACACTGACATAATTTCATTGAATTTCTGAATCACCTGACTGAGTTTCATCTCACATGAGCAACGATATCACATGTTTGGAGTGTGGTAAATGAAAATGCAACTAGAGTAGATCACCCTCCAGCATTGCAATCTCAAATTGTCTGATAGTCTAGATCAGAGTTATATTCATGCAGCTAATGAAAAAAATGATCAAGGGGTATTACAGAAAGCAGGATTAATGAGTAAGCGAGGTAACTTCAGTCAGATCTCGTATCAACTCTGTTCATCATTTTCTATTCCAAAAAGACCGCTCAAGGAAAAGCCGGATCATAAAGTACACGATACCGAAACCGAGCTATATCGAACACACTATCATGAATTTGAGAATAAATCAAATCAGATTCCCCACAGGCTACAAGTCAGGATGGCCGAGCGGTCTAAGGCGCTGCGTTCAGGTCGCAGTCTCCTCTGGAGGCGTGGGTTCGAATCCCACTTCTGACAGTTTTCGGCAATTTCCCCTCATGGATCAATAAAGTGTCTTTCTTCTGCAAGACTCCCGTTAATCAAGACATTCCCTTGTCTCTCCGCATGCAGACTGAAAAGGCATGTGGATGAAGCACATGATACAGTGATACTAGTATGGTAATTATAATTACCATACTTTCTCCGATTACTAGACCACAATTGTGCGTCAGCTAGTCAATAACATATTCGATTTTAATCTGTTAACATATTTCAAGTCACACATTACCTAATAAGACTAGTTAAAATGTATGAAGAGAAAATTCCATCAGTGATATTTCTCAATATAAAACATGTATTGTTCATCTTTACAGTTGTACATAATTGTTACGGTTAATATACGCCTAGTGGCAGGCGGTGATATTGGTTGCAATTAGAACGTGGCACTGACTAGCTTACTGCATTACTTCAATGGACCTCTTGGTGTTTATCTCTCCAGCCTTTCAGCATCACGTGAACGAGTTAACTTAACTCAGGTGTGATTTAGCAGTGTCATTGGACTCCGAATCAAGTCTCTCTGTAACTGCATTATCCTGACTTCAAACTTCAGGCTCCCTTAAGCCAGACACCTTAAGAGAACTCTAAGAATGTTCTGAGCCCCCTTCTGGAATACCCCAAAAGGATGCATCCAAGGAGAAGCCACAAGAGAGGTAGAGAGAGAGAGGCAGAGATAGAGAGAGAGAGGTAGGAGAGAGAGAGGGAGAGGAGGCAGAGAGGTAGAGAGAGGCAGAGATAGAGAGATAGGCAGGAGGTAGAGAGAGAGAAGCTACAAACGCCACCACAGCACTTTGCATCTATTCTTCTAAGAACTCGTCAATAACAGCAGCACTGATTTTCTGAAAAGTTTATGAACAGGCTTAGAACACGCAACACAATTGAACTGTGATAAATAACCTCAAACTCAAACTGTAAAATAGATACAAACATCTCAAACAATTTACGTATAACATTTCAATATAATATTTTCATAAAATAGAGTTTTACTTTTATAGAGGAATAAAAATATTTAGCATATGGTTTCATGTTGCTTCATTTAAAAGAAAATCTTCCTTTGTACGATTCTTAAAAACGCTAAATTGTCACTAATAGTGCAGAAATAATAACAGGTTGTTTTTGTATTGTTTGTGTATCTTCTAACCAATGGTTGTTATTGTGTTTGAGTGAGAGTTGTAACCCAGATGTATTTAGAACTACACTGCAGGGAGCAACATGGTGAATGCAGAGATGATAATAAAACAGAGAAGGTAATGAAACAGAAAAGGTAATAAAACAGAGAAGGTAATTAAACAGAGAAGATAATGAAACAGAAAAGGTAATGAAACAGAGAAGGTAATGAAACAGAAAAGGTAATAAAACAGAGAAGGTAATGAAACAGAGAAGATAATGAAACAGAAAAGGTAATGAAACAGAGAAGGTAATGAAACAGAGAAGATAATGAAACAGAGAAGGTAATGAAACAGAAGATAATGAAACAGAAATGATAATGAAACAGAGAAGGTAATGAAACAAAGAAGGTAATGAAACAGAGAAGGTAATGAAACAGAGAAGACAATGAAACAGAGAAGGTAATGAAACAGAGAAGGTAATGAAACAGAGAAGGTAATGAAACAGAGAAGGTCATGTTTATCATGAAAATGTAGGAAGTGAGGCCATGGTTGCCATCTTCAGGACCTAGGACCTTATATGGTATCTTGAGAAGAGGGGTCGTTTTCCACAGAGTTCTCCTCAGACCCTTGACTGCCTAGGGGATGCCCACCTGTAGCAAGAGAGAGGAGAGAGGCAGCAGTGGTTATTGTGACAAGCAAAACACTCATGACATTTGTAATAAGTATTCTAGCAGCGTTTTTAAAAAAACATTCTCAATTGAGAGTATGGAAATGATCCACTGCTGCATTCTGTGCATCACTGTGTGTCTATTCCCCAGTTAGAGGCTACAGCCACTCAGCCAAACCCACCTACTCCGCTCCCTCTGTCCTCTGGGTGAGAGGGCTGCGGTGGTGGCTGTCTCTGGCCCACCTCCTCCTGGTAGCTCCCTGGAGAAACGGAGGGGTGTGGGGCAAAGAAGGGCACTCTGCCATCCTGAGAGTAACACAATCACACATTCACTTACTGTACAAGCTGATGTCCTTCTTTTCAAATGATCAAAGTGTTACTGATCACAACAATTAGCTATAGACAGACATCGCCACCTATCAATCAATCAATCAAATGTATTTGTACAGCACTTTTTACATAGACAAGTGTCACAAAGTGCTTCACAACAAAAACAACACTAAACAATATAAACAATAAATACAATACAAAGAATATGTTCTAACACCGAACCATAGACCCCCAAAACTAAGCCAAGGAATCTACTAGTGTATATTGTCACTGAGTGAAGTTTGCCTGCCAGCAACTAGGTTTGTGGAGGGCATACTTACATGGGTTGGCCCAGGCTCTGGAGGAGGGTAGTGCATAGGGCCGGGGGAGAAGTGTGGGAAGCCCAATGGGCCGTCCTTGTACAAGCCTGGGGGCAGATGTGGCATGTTCACCAGGATGGCTGGGCAGGCAGCGTAGGCAGCGTTGGGGTAGCGCGGGAATAACTTGAAGGGCAGTGGCATGGCCACCATTTCCCGTCTGTAAGCCTCTCTCTGGGCCACCTCCGCTATGACATACTCCCCAGGGAAATGGGAGGCATCTAAGGGAATAGATAAGGCATTGAGCCACACCTGCTATCAAGCACATGTTTGCTCATTTGTTTTAAAACAAGCACAAATGTACCTCATAAAAATAGTTAAAAGCGGTAATCAGTAATGACTTATTACTGTATTGTTTATGTTTTTGTCAACATAGGAGATTTCAATCAATTTGTTTTGAAACAAATGATAGACTGCACTACAGCTTCAAATAATAGTCCTCTTTTTTTTAAGTAATGCTGCTCTTAATGAATTCCTTGAGAGCACAACAGATAGGATATGTCATATACATCTATAACAATAACAATAATAAATTGATAAAATGTTTTGTAAAATAAAGTTACTTCAATCTCTAGCACCGTGACTGCCAATGGCACTTGTCAAAGGTTTTACTTACGACGACTGACGTATAGTTGACTAACTTACTGAGACAAATGTACTTCTTGTAAGTCGCTTTGGGGAAAAAAGCGTCTGCTAAATGACTTAAATTTATTTAAAAAAAAAAAAAGAATAATTCATTTTGCTCATTGTTTCATTTTGGTTGGCATGCAGAAATCCCCCCAGCGAGTAAAAGTACAATGGCGCCAAAATGACCCACCCTCCTGAGATGTTGCAAGCTAGCTGACTGAGAGTGGATGTTTGAAGTCAGTGTTATCAACACCATTTAAAATGATATCGCACACCACTCAAATCACTTCAGAGATGCATGAAATAACGAAAATGATCCACTTACTTAGACTCATCACTAGAGGCGCATCCCCATTCCAGTGCGGGAAACCGTAACGTCCCTCGGTCCTGTCCTCCTCCCCGCCATGATCCCCGTCTGCCTGGGCGGGCTTTCTCTGAGGCCACGGGCTCATGCTTCCACCTTCCATCGGAGGTTTGTCCACAGTGGAGACCTCCAGCTCGGCATACGTTTTACCGTCTGCGTCCTCGAACCGTCTGGGTGGCCTGTGGATGACTGTCTCCGTACGGGCCCCAGGGGACAGGAGTCCAGATGTGGCAGACGACATGATGACTGGGACCTCCCGGTCCACCGGGCCACCGTCGTCGATCCCCGGCCTCGACCCCCCGTTCACACTGGAACATTCCTCTTTTTGAGCTTTCTTGATTTTCCTCTGAATTGCCATTATCTTCGTTCTCTCTGAAATCAGGGAACATTTCCAGCAACCGCATTGCACAAACTGACACTTACCCGCATGTCCCTTCTGCGGGGCGACTAAGCCATGGTTGCGACACCTGGCACACTTGGGATTTCGTGGAGTTTTGTGAGAGACTGACAAGTTTTGCGCTCTTGAAAGATTTGGCATCATGAAATGTCTCCCTAGCCACGATAAAAAAAAAAGTCAAATATTTTCAAATATATCTATAGGTAGATATTTATCACTGATTATGTTGCTAGCTAGCTACTTTATTCTCCTCACGACCGCCAGAGAATTGTCATTTACAAATGACGTGACGTGACGTGACCGTGAGAAAAGTGACAAACAACTGTTCCCACAAACTTGGCCTCTCCAGCAGTTAAACATGCCGAAACATGCTTTTGCCACTCTAGTTTTATTTTTGTTTCATTTAGTGAAATGAAATGTGGCTTTATCATGTTTGTATTTTGCGGCATTGCTCATTATACTGTTGTGTGTCATCATTTGTGTTATGAACATTTTAATCATTTTGATTAAGGCCAAATGTAAAGCACCCTGCACTAGTGTATGAAATGTCCATATACAAATAGTTCTTTTTTTTTTAGCACTCTAGCTGAAATACATGTTCATTCAAGTTGGCTAGGATGACATGAATGTACAGGTACTGTAGGCCTATAAACTATATACATATAACCTGATCTAAATATTGTTTATTAGGTATATAGGTTACAGCCACTATTGTCAAAGTGGGGTACGTGGATCAATCTAGGGGGTACGTGAAATAAATCTGTGATTTACCTTCCCAAACAGTCCTGTTGAATAGCCGACTGCAGTCTCAGTACCAAAAATAAATGCATGCACAATATCCAACAGAATAATATTATCACAATGTCTAATATGTAAGGGATAATGTTCATAGAATATCAATTAGGCTACAAAATAATCAACAGGGGGTACATGCCTGTTAAAAATGTGGGAACCACTGGGTTACAGTAACCTACACCACACCTCACGTTTAAACCAGTGACAGTGAAGGCCATGAGAAGACATATTAAAAACCCTTAAATGTATCATCGTAGGGTTTATGTCTGGATGACGAGGGCCATCATCCACCTGCTAGTGTGAGTTGCCTTGGAGACGGAGAGAAGACGCTGTGATTTATGATTGTGTCAGTCACATGCCACTAGCCTGTACGTGCTTGTCTGCACAATGCTCCACAGTGTGTCACTTGTGTGTCCCCTGACAGCTGAGACGATCCAAAACCAGTGTGTAGTGTCCAAGTGGAAGTGATTCACACTACAAACTGTATCAAGCACAATGCCATTTCTTGTACGTGCATGCCATTACAAGAACACAAACAACAAGACACAATCCCCAATGTACAGTTTATTGGGATTCACAACTTCTTTCAGAAAACTATCGACTAAACCTCAACCTAAAGTCCAGTTGTACTATGGAGACGATGGTACAGTAATGTATCTCCTGTTCTGAGAGAGAATGGCACATCTTTGGCTGGAGATGATGTGACAGATGCAGTGTATGAATTGTCTCCTCAGCTGAGGCAGGCTTTGGCATACACAGCCTCTGCCTCACCATCAGCTCCAACTGTATTGTTAGCTTCCCAAGCCCCAGAGAACATGTTACTACAAACAGACTAGACAGCTGTTTTTCCCTTTGAGATTATATTATGGAAATAGATTTCAGCCAATATTATCGTAAATAACAATTTGCAAATGTGTACCATGATCTGTAAACAAGAAAACACAAAGCACAAATAGAATTCATTATCCACAAACAAACACCTCTTGATTTGTATTTGTAATTCACACTATCCACAAACAAACACCTCTCGATTTGTATTTGTACACATTATTTGAATAAATGCAAAATGATTTGTGAGTAAATGCTATAAAATGTGCAGACATGCATCAATAAAAACGAAAGTAGTGACAAACATATTTTCAAAGTTAGAACAAAAAAAAAAAAGCATTGCATTGAGTTGAATCTGCATTTGCGGATCACATTACCTCTGTGGATCAGTTTAGACTTGTTTACAGAATTTTGGCACTAACATTCCACTTGACGGCAGGACAGATTACATTTTTTATGACCAAATTTGCTATTATCACTCACATGCCCGAGAATGATGATCCGAAAAATGATACATCTATGTTAAACCACATTCCTGTAATCTTCACTAAAGTGGTCATATTTTATGGTAGTTATCGTCCTGGCTGCGCCTATCAGTTCTATTGAGAGAAGAGGTACGGCAGAGTTAGTTGCTGTTCTACTAGAACACCATTGTTCTACATCACAACCAGTCTCCCAGGCGGCAACGACGGTGCTGTGCGGAAATCTAATCATACTGACGGGCAACGACGGTGCTGTTCATGACCGTGTTCATCATGGTGACAATGATGTTTATGACAATTCCATACTATTAGGTTATCATGTCTGTTCTCACAGTCCGTAAAACAGATGGGCAGAGCATGTGGTTATTATACTAAACAATGAAGATAGGGTACCCCCATCAAAATGCATACCAAACTACACAGTCAAGGTTAACAGTATTATAATGAAAAACATAGATACAGACAAAACACATTTGTGTTCGTTGTACACACTTTATTCTGCGTTCTTTTCTTTCATTGGCTGACCCACAAAACAATGAGATACGTTGGATATCATGAACATACGAAAAACGAGTATACCA
This sequence comes from Argentina silus, assembly GCF_951799395.1. NCBI lineage: Eukaryota > Metazoa > Chordata > Actinopteri > Argentiniformes > Argentinidae > Argentina > Argentina silus. Next base: position 37,524,066 of record NC_139655.1, on the reverse strand, counting down.
GAAAACGTTTAGCAAATGTAATTTGAATCATGTTATACATGCAAATATCTTGCGTCGGCTGTACTGTTCATAAAATGACCACTGGAAAATATGTATGAATATTATATATTAATGTTAGCATTTATTATTTTTGGGGGACCGGATTGTACAGTAAACATGACTGTCATTCACAACGCGTCACAATGCCTCTCTTGTGGCGTGAATTGGTGGTCTGGTATTATCTCAGAAGTCAAATATTAGATTTTTGTCAAAATACATCTAATGGTGCAGGACTCTTTGAGGTTTAAAAGACTGTAATAATGGACGGGATCTTCCGACCAATCAAAATATAACCCCGAAAAACTGACCATGGTGAATATCCTTCGTGATGACATTAGCAGCTCTTTCCCTCTACCTCTCACCAACAATACTACCTTTCCTCCCAAACCCACTGCGCTACACCCGGTCTCTGGTTTATCAGATTTTTCCCTCCTCTCCCCTGATGATGTTCTAAAACTGGTCACATCCAAGCAGGCAACCACCTGCCCCCTCGATCCTATCCCCTCCCCCTTTCTCCAATCCATTTCCAAAGACCTCCGTCCGTTCCTTACCACCTTAATCAATTCCTCTCTATCCACAGGATCTGTCCCAGCGGCCTTCAAGACAGCCAGAGTCAAGCCTCTTCTCAAGAAACCAACTCTTGACCTGTCTGCTGTCTATAAGTACAGACTGTTATCCCTTCTGTCTCTAACCAACTGTCTCACTACCTCCTTCAGAACAACCTCCCTGACCCTCACCAATCCGGCTTTAAGGCTGGGCAATCTACTGAGATTGCTCTCCTTGCTGTCACGGAGAGTGCCTCCACTCTGCTCGAGCTTCCTACTTCTCCTCTGTTCTCATTCTTCTGGACCTGTCCGCTGCATTCGACACTGTAAACCACCCCATCCTTCTCTCCACGCTCTCAGAATTGGGCATCTCTGGCTCTGCACTCTCCTGGTTTGCATCCTAACTGGCCGATCGCTCTTACCAGGTGACATGGAGAGGATCGCTGTCCTCTCCACGAGTCCTCACCACTGGGGTCCTAGGCCCTGTTCTCCCTTTATAACAAATCTTTTGGCTCGGTAATTTCCTCACATGGTTTCTCCTATCACAGCTACACAGATGACACTCAACTCTTTCTCTCTTTCCCCCCTTCTGACTCACAGGTGGCAATACGTGTCTCTGCTTGTCTTGCAGACATTTCTTGTCTTGCAGACATTGCAGTCAGCCCACCACCTCAAGCTACCCACTACCCCCCTGTACAAGTGTCTCTCCTGTTAAAAACAAAACATATATATATATATATATATATATATATATATATATATATATATATATATATATTATTATTTTATTTTTTCCCCCTTCTTCTAGCATTCTGACTGCCTATGATCCCTAGTCCAAGCATTGATTACTTTATCTTATGATGACTGACGGATAGATGATTCACTTACTTAAACCAATGTATTTGTTGTAAGTCGCTTTGGATAAAGGCGTCTGCTAAATGCCATAATTGTAAATGTAAAAATGTAAATGTAGAATTTTGGAAGAGTCCTTTGGTTTTAATGGGAAAACCTCGCCATGGCACGACAACGTTTAAACCTATTTATCAGAGAAGTCAATGTTTTCAATTTAACAAGCAGCACATCATTTAAACAGGACACTTTCTACTTTCAGATGAAAGTATTTATGGACGGGGTCTTTCATTATCTCAATGGAAATAAACGCTGTGAAACGTTCGAACTGAATCGATATGCATTTCCTTGATATACACGTCTTGGCTCAACTAGCAGTATGAAGGAGCTGTCTGTGTATTCTTAAATTATATTGAGATTTCTTTAGTAGCTTCTGAATACACCCCGTCACGTCAAAAAGAAAAGCAAGAGTGCCGAGATGTTTCTTTGCCACCAAGTGAAGTAGAATTCGAAGTCACATTTGAGTTTGGAGAGGCTGCAGTGCGAGTTTTAATCAGTTAATTTGCTATTGACTTGCCCTTGTGTTCCGCTGCTGCGTTCCGTGGCAGTTAACTCTGAGACCAAAATATGTGAGTTCTATTGTCTTGCCTTACATGCAAAAAGTGATCCACAAATTAAGTTAGTTTAGTTAGCTATCTCCACTGAAATCGAACATCTTTGCGAGAGTTGTCATCACATCTGATCAACCGGAAGAGAAAAAACGGAGATTGATCAGAGAAATAATGGCTGATCCAAATAAACAACCGTATGTGTCCAGCTTTCAGTTGTATATGGTGTTGTTGTATGTAGCCTATGATAAAATGTTAATGTTAAACGATCAAGCTAGGTAGTAGTTAGCTTTCTTCGTCAACTACACTTCAGCACTGCTGATGTGGCTAGTAGTAATTAGCTAGCTGTAATGCAAAGAAAAAGGACCATCGACCATGTGCAGCCCAAGTTAACTTGTTAGACTTCATCTCTGTGGTAGACTACTGTCATTTAAAATGCTATGTCTTTCTAATTGGAGTTAAGGGATGTAGAGTCGGTTGCTGCTAATCTGGTGACATTGATTGCCAGATCAGTATCAGAGAACCGTGTGTGAGAAAACGTGTTCTTTATTTGAAGGAGAAGACAAACTACTTCTTACTTTTAGCTATTTATTTATATGTCAAAATTCTAGGCTTGTACAAGGACCACTTTTGGCGAAGAAAATCACAGTCAGCAAGCTGTTAATCTGTAACCAACCTTCCAAAAATGGATGCATTCAAACAGTCAAACAAAGTATTTACAGAATACAAAATGATTATGATTGGCTATTTGGTTGGGGAGGAACCGTGGTTTAGACTTGGCATCCCTTGTTGTTCACGGGCTGGTCACACCATTGTCCCATCTGCGGAGTCAGCACCCTGTAAGAGATAAGACACCTACTCTGGTATGTCCTCCCTAGCCTGGTATTATTCCACTATAGTTATTTGTGTAAGCGTGTGTTGCAACATCTTTCTTGATGACCTGGCTTAACCTCTCCATGTATTAATCCAACGTACCACGGGACTAATGCTTGATTCATCTCTCATTTATCAACAGGCCATCACATTAGCAAATTTAGCACACTGGAGCAATGTATTTTTATTATAGCAAAAATAAACTGTTTATATAAAAATAATTTCTAACACTTCTCAATCAAGAGTTAATGATTATCAAAGATAAATGTTTCCTGAATCAGATAATTAAAAAAAACATTAATTCAATTGATTTGCACATGGAATATCAAATACAATTATCAACAACTTCTCAATCAAAAGTTAATGATTACCAAAGATAAATGTTTCCTGGATCAGATGATTAAAAAACATTAATTCAATTGATTTGCACATGGAATATCAAATACAATTATCAACAACTTCTCAATAAAGTTAATGAAAAGCTTTATTTATTTGTCTGCTATTGAGCATTATGATGCAACTGTTTTCATAAAAATAATTTCTAACAAATCCCTCCTTTCACACCTTTTAAGGTGTGAACCAAAAATAAACAGTTTTTTATTTATAAAAGATAAAAATAAAAATAAAATTCTCAACACGTGAAGGAACCGTGTGCACGTATCACATTGCTACAATTGATCTGAATTGATTGCATGGCCAAATAAACAGTCTTCTTCTTATGGAGCCCAGTTGTCCTGACAAACAGCTAAGCTTCTCCATCTGCTCTCTATTGAGTACTAGCTGTTTTGCTTGGTTGGCCTGAGGCAAATGTGGAGGTCATAGGTTTACTTGTTTGTTGGATTTGAAGGAGGTGCTCCTCACCACTGTTGTGCAGCCTCTGAGCCTCATCTTCTGTGTCGTCAGTAAACGTTACTTTCATGCAGTGTCTGTAGGACACGTTGAGGTTGTTCGTGTACAGCGTTTCATCATCCAGGGCCGGCCCCACCAGCAGATGGCGCTGTTGCGCAAATGAAGCATCAATCTTGTCATACAATTGTATCTTCATATCCTACCATTAGAAAATAATACAAATAAAAATCTTTGGTTAATGAAACATTCACGGCTGTGCTTTAGTTTATTTTCCTTGAGTATGGAACTGCTACTGTTAAACTCCAAGCAGTCTATCTTTCTCTGGCTGCAGCACCTTTTTGAAGCACTAGGGACCGTGGGGCTGGTGGAGCTCGGCCCCTTGAGCTTGCCTTTGACTCAACGGAGAGGCATACTTGAAGCATGTGCACAACCATTTTCCTCACTCATAGGCTGTGTTCCAAAATGTGTGGTATACGTTCTAGATAGAGATTTTGGAACACAGCCATAGAGTTTCATTGACAGAGAGGGGCCAGTCCTGTTCTGGTCCAACCACCATATATGGTTGTGTGCATGCTCAAAGTATGCCTCTCCCGTTGAGTCAAAGGCAAGCTCAAGGGGCCATTGTCATTGTCAAATGTCCCTAACCCTAAATGTCCAATTACTTACAGATAGAAATCAGCAATGCAATGTTTAGTGTGTTATGTCAGAGAAACAGTCTCATGTTGTTGTGAAACATTGTTCATACCATTTCTCCCAATTTATTTCCGTACAACATACATCTAAGTTCCATTTGGTTCCATGTAAGTAAAGTTTAAAAGTAGTTATCTAACATTGCGTCAGGCAGCATCATGCACGTGCATGTGGGTCGTAGAGCACATGGTGTATAGGTGGAAACACAAATCAATCTGTGCAGTCACAATGCAAGGCAACACAGAAGACTAGAGGTGAAGGGTAGCAGCAGCATGGACAAATGTATAACCTGCAGAGATCAAGAACAGCTGTGGAAGGGACAGGTAAAACAGGTAAAACATACAACAGCTGGTTCCACACAAAGACACACGCCCCCCCCCCCCCCCCCCCCCCCCCCCCAACTTATTTAGTGCATTATTGTTTGATCATTTATTTGCCTTTAGAACTCTAAGAAATTGTGCAAACATTTGGAAATAAAGGGACTACTGTACATATGCAGATATATCTAAACACAATCTGTATTCAGTTCAGTTCTTTTTAATTAAGTTTCCCCTGCCAGTTGAGCTCTAATATAAATGCATTTCGTAGAACCATTTAGCAGATCTTGCCTTTGGGATTTCTGCATTGCTGCAATCGATTGACAAACATCTCTCTCCTTATATGATCTAGTTAGCCAGCTGCTTAATCCACACTGTGCGCCAAATGAATTTACATTTAGTCATCATGATCCACTTTCCTCAGCAATGGGCTGAAAACGCACTTTAGGCATTGTGTTATCTTCAATAAATTAGTTTTAAATTTGATCCAGTTAATTTCGGTCTCTAAACCTCTAAGGGGATTTCAGAACAGTCACGGTGCCACCTTGTACCATTGGGTGTACTGTTACCAGCATGCATCCAGTCTAAATTATATCATGTCTATTTCAGTGTTACAACATCAATGTAAAATGTTTTATTAATGTTTTATCTTGTCAAAATTGATGAACAAGTAAATTAGCTTTTGTGTCTTCATTTAGGTTTAGGCATAAGGTTAGGGATGAGGTTATGTTTAGGGTTAGGGGTTATTTAAAATCATACATTTATATATTTCAGCATAGCCAGATAGTGGCGACCAGGGAACAAAGGCCTTCTGTCCATAGCCCTGTGGAGAAGGAGGAAAGCAGGACCAGTGACATTTAGGCCCACTGTCTGCACTAGTTTGCTAGAGAGAGAGAGAGAGAGATTTATTGTATTTCTCCTCTCATAAAGGTTTTTTATTTTTTTATTTTTTTATGATTTATTTGTGAGATTTTGAGCATAACAGATATACAAAACACTTCCTACATGAAGTGAAATTAATACTCAGATTAATTCTGTGAAACAAGGTACCAACAAAGAGACAGTTTACCCCCAACTCCCACCCCCCACCCCCTTCCCTCCCTTACAGAGAAGTACCAATGAAATAGGGTATAATGGGTTTTGATACAGGTAATAATGGTAATGAGTCTAATACTGGCCATGCATGCCACCTCTCATAAAAGGTTTTGGAATACCAGTAGGTATTTCTGAAGAATATTCAAGTTAACATGTTTTGTTACAGTACACACAATATTGACTGTGATATACTCATTATTTGAAAAATGTAATTCTGTTCACTGATATTGTTGTCTGAGGTGTGAGACTCACTCATCGCACTCTATGGTTAATTTGAAATTGCAATGGTTTGTTGAAAAAAATAAAACATGGACATGGTGTGTTGATGTCATCATTCCATTTAGTTTCAGACAGTAATGCCTGGAACAGATCAGAACATATATCAGACCTCCACAACGGCTTCCAACAGGTTTTTAACCCATCACAAATCCCTGCATCCATGACAACAGAACATGTGTACATCTTTCTCTCTTTGGTGTCCTGATTGGCTACGGTTGAGGGTGTGTGTGTGTGTGTGTGTGTGTTGGGGGTGGGGGGGGGGGGGGGGGGGATTATGTTCTACTTCAGTTTATCTCCATTAAAATGTCTGATTATGCTATCAGCAGTGGTCGTGGCCTACATTTGACTGACAGCGTAGTTGGTTGCGGCTGTGGACACTGTAAATACCATTGTTGCCCTTTTTCTACAGTGCAGTAACCTCATTGTGTTAAGCAAGACCAACAACAGTGCAGTTTGGTTAATGAGGGGTACAGTGCTGTTCTCTCAACCCTAACCCCTCCCACTGCTGCTTCAGGGAACCATCGCCTTGGGTTCACTTCACCATTTGCATATAGACGAGAAGTGTGATTTTGCATAATTGTTTGGTGAGTAGTCTATTAACGTTGGGGTTGTTGAATAGATACAGCATACGGCAAAGGGCTGCAGTCAGTGACAGTGGAAGTTATCATGTCCAGTCCCGTCCCCCTCCTACCATAAAAGATAGCCGAATTGACCTTCTGTTGTGAACAAGTCCGGCCATGGACACCACAGGTGCACAGAATCACTTGACCCCATAGCCCCATTTTCATTTTCTTCACCCTGTCCCCTCTCTCCTCCACTTAACTGTGACATGCCAACAAATTGATTCTGAATCCAGCTGGGTAGGCGTGATTGTGCTCTCTCTCTCTCTCTCTCTCTCTCTCTCTCTCTCTCTCTCTCTCTCTCTCTCACACACACACACACACACACACACACACACACACACACACACACACACACACACACACACACACACTCTCCAACACAGAACCTTTGGGTTTACAATTTGTCATGTTGATATATCAGTTTTAGGAGAGGCTATTAGGTATTTATTAAGTGAATTAATGAAGAATGTAGCCTAATGTCATGGTATATTCATATCTTTACCAATTGCAAATTCTTGAAATATCGTTGATATAGTATAACACAGTTATAGATGTATGTGAATCTGTAGTGTTGTGCGTTCTCATTCAAATTGCTCATCACTCCACACAAGTTATTGCAGGTCTCGACTCGGGTGTGTTTTGTTTTCTAAAACGATTGCATGGAAAAGAGAAATCCTCTTCCAAATGATCATGTTCTCGCCGACAATGAAAGCAATGGGTGCATTAATAAGTATAGACTTCTATTATTCCATTGATTATGATTATAATGATTATTGTTATTACTATTATTATTATTGTTATATTAGTATAATCCCCGCCCATACACGGCGTCGTCACTGATTCAAAGTGCGAGTGAGAGGAGAGGAGAGGAGAGGAGGAGGGGGTGTCGGTGAAGTACCGCCGTCGCATCGCTAGAGGAACGGATTTCCAACAGGCTTTGTTTGTGGACGAGCTCCATCACCTCCTCCAGAAATGTGGACGGATATAAGGAAACTACTACTCTTTCATTTGTTAGTCTTAAAACTTTATTCCTCAAAAGGTTGGTACGATTTTCTATTTTCTTTTCATCCTAAAAAAATAATAATAATAATAATCATGTTCATGAGATGAAATGATGCCCGTCATAGGCTTCGCGACTGTCTGGAAGTGTCCAAACGATGTGAGAGAAAACCGCTCATTGTCCTGAAAGCTTCATGAGAACAGAAGGCAACACAGATTTAACGGGCAACATTCATATTGTGTATTCAAAGCTAAAACTGCTAGTGAATGTGTGTCTACTGGACAAGTGTTTCCCAGTGGTGCAGCATTCAATGGCAACCTATACGGAGGGGCCAGTACAGTAGCATAGTATTCATCTTTGTGTTATTGCAACGAGTAGGTTGACGGGCGCCTGCATTCTTAAACGCTCTCATTAGGAGTGACTGAAATTCGGCCCCTGACTCATGATTTGTACAGTTGTCTGTTCAACAAAATCCATATTCAGTCAGTACTCGAAGTCCTCATTCAGTCCTGACTGGTGAAATAGGAATATTCTGCATATTAATGAGGCATTCATTTGCAAATGACAGTTACACGGGCACGCGTGATGTTGTAGTTTTGGCGCTGGTGTGAAGCGCGTGTCCGCGGTTCCCCCACGTTGACGTGTGTTTCTCCACCTTGACGTGTTTGTTAACGTATTTGTTGATGTGTGTTTGTTAACGTATTTGCCGATGTGTTTGTTGATGTGTGTTTGTCTACCATGTAGGGACAGAGACGGAGTGTGAGGATGGCCAGTTCCAGTGCAACAACAAAAGGTGTATACCGACCATATGGAGGTGCGACGACGACGACGACTGTTCAGACAACAGCGACGAAGAGAACTGCGGTAAGAAGAAGTGTTGTATACTCACTATACGTTAGTGATACAACTTAGTCAGGACCACACGGGAGACTGGAGTAGAGTCGAAGGTGGATGGCATCTTTAATGGTCCTGAGAATAACAATTACACACACACACACACACACACACACACTGACATGCGTCAACACAGGGGGCGTGACTGGGTACCATAAAGCCCAAACATAGGAATGTTGATACACAACAAGAAGCATTTAAACCTGTCAGAAAATCTCCAAATGTGGGTAGGCCTATTAGAACACGTAGTACACTACACTCTCAACCACTTAACGTATGCCGTTAAGTTCTCATCGCATTCCCAAAATAATCAGAAGAACAGTGATTTTGAGATGACGTGACTTTCTGGTTGGTTATCTTTGTTGATGTACAGTTTGCAGGCCTGTGTTATCTATATTATGATTCAGTAGGCCTATGTTATCTATTATTTGTTTTTATAAGTGTGTTAGAACTCTGACGAAGCTGTGTTGGTCATGAAGCAAGTGACTTGCAGAATGCTTTCTGGCTGAAAGATACAAGATACATGGCAGGAACAGGGAGTGCAGGTCCAACATCACACCTGAGTTTGGATGCTCCAGGCCCAGCTGGTGTGCAGGTGATTTAGTTCCTGCTGTTTTGTAGTTCCAGGCTGTTCATTTGGGGCTATTTTAGGGTCTTGAGGCCCAATTTGTGGTGGCAGTGTGAAAGATGAGCAAGGCACATCTTCCCATCTCACCACCCACATAGTGCAATCAGACATATAGTAGACATATGCATAGAGCTTTGACAGGTACAATAGCCAGGATGCTGTCACTGGTATATCCTTGCAGAAATAATACAATTGCAATTATTCCCTTTCTCTCTCTGTGAGCCTGTGTCCTATATTTCAGTTGAGTGCACACAGAAACAAACAAAAAAGTGGTGCCAAAACTGAAGGCTTTGTACATTTGCCATGTTTCCCTCTTTTGTCTCTGAAATAATTGTGGCTCGAGAGGAATTCTTACATCTCCTTGTAGCCTCTCTCTCTCTCTCTCTCTCTCTCTCTCTCTCTCTCTCTCTCTCTCTCTCTCTCTCTATCTATCTATCTTCCTCTCTCTATCTATCTATCTATCTATCTATCTATCTATCTATCTATCTATCTATCTCTCTCCCTCTCTCTCTCTCTCTCTCACACACACACACACACACACACACACACACACACACACACACACACACACACACACACACACACACACACACAACCACTTGTAAAAGGGATTCTGATATATAGTTATGGTAAAGTGTTGGGAGGCCCCTGTCTGTGAGACCAGCATGATGTTTCCTCGGGCCTCCAACTGAAAACAGGTCATTTGGAGCATTTCTCTCTTTAAAACATTCATGTGTCACTATTCCACAGCCTTGATACTGTGAGACATTTGTTATGTTGTCGGTTTTATTCCCTAAATATCTCTCATATGAAAGAAACAGGACATTGTGGACCTGTTTCATCATTCTTTCTGTCCAGCCACATGATTTGTTTTCGCTCAATGGCATTTGAGATATGAGCGAAAACATTCTTACGAAAAGGCATTTTTTGCTGGAGCCACCTGCCACTTGATGGTTATGCTATTTCACCATTATGTCTCATTCCGTTCATTTGCAGCCTTCACCATTGTCAGAAGCGTCCGTGTGTCCCAATTCTGTTTGAGCAGACACAGATAAGGCTGATTGCCTTATTATAAGCCAGATTGTTTCTGGCTAGCGTCCTCAAACAGTTGACCTTCTGTTGCTGGGCCAAGACTCTGGTTACGTTGGACAGAGACAGAGTTGTTCAGAAGGTCTACCCTGGCCAGAAACAATTTAGTTGACCCCTTTTTAAAGATGTATTAAAAAGCATCCACTAGGCTTGTAATTGAGTCTCCTGTCTTTTTTTTTTTTAAATTGAGAGAGAGGGGGGGGGGGGGGGGGTAGAGGGAGAGGGAGAGGGAGAGGGAGAGGCAGTGTTGAGCAGTGAAGTGTAAACGTGCTCAAAATATTGTCAGACTATGGACTTGGACTGAGGGGTTTTTAGAGATTTTGTTGCTGGTTAAACAGTTAAACAACCATACAGTATGTTTAGTTGGTTGAATGGCCAAATTTGTGATTTTTTTCAGCTGCTTACTGTGTTCCTCTGGCTTGCATATGTTTGAATGCTATGGTGTTTTTCATATGTAGACAGGTGCGTGGTGAAACCAGTACAACCAGTGGATGATACTGGTGCTCTGTTGTTGCTCAAATCCACCCCGTATGTACATCTCCATTACACACCCACACCATCCCCCATCCCCCTCTGCTGCCACCCCATCCCCCACCCGTCTACTCCCTCAGCACCCAACTCTCTCCATCCCATCCCCCCCACTGTCCTAACCCCATAGTCCCTGCTGACCCACCCCCCTCACACACACCCTCACACATCCAAGCAGACACACTAGCATCACACACACGCACGCACGCACACACACACACACACACACACACACACACACACACACACACACACACACACACACACACACACACACACACACCCACACCCCACACACTATCCTTAGCACTGTGTGTGTTATGTCCATGGTTGCATAAGTTATCCAATTTCCTTCCAGGATGTTAAGAGGCAGAGCGACTCCTCTCATCTTTGTCAAGTTGACAGCAGAGGAAGAATCCTACAAATTCTCCTTAGTGTTCTGCCAACTCTGATGTTGCCTTGGCATAATCTTCTCACTGATTATCCTAATATCTCTGTGTGTCTTGATTTCTCTGCATTCCTTTGATGGCCCCTATTCCCTTTCTTCTGTTCCTTTGCTTGTCATCCAGTTATGAGATACAAGATATATTCAGGAATTTAATAGGTGTTTTGATAACTTCAGCAGGAGAGACTCTCTATATTGCCCAAGTGAACTTCAGAGAGCTTCGTTGTTTGTTTCCAAGGATAGCATACTGTTCAATGTACTGCTCTGTTGTCTGTATCAGACAGTTCAAAGCTCGTGAGGAGAGGCGATGAGGAGAAGGAACCCCGGGAGCTCTTATCTCTGCACCCTGTAGCATTTGTTTATTTATTGATACCAAACCTCTGTTTGGACGTGGCTTGTTCTTCGGGAGTGTCTGAACGCATCCGTTCACAACCGCAATTCTCTTTTATCGGGAAGTTATTTTTGCTCAGAAAGTTTGATTGGCGGCAGAGGTTAGTCATGATGCAGAGCTGCAGCGTGGAGCTACTGCAGTACTCTCTGTTGTGCTCTGGGGAAGAGGAAGACAGATTTTAACCAGCGTTTGCAGTATGCCTTCTGACAGCGAAAAACGAAAGCCTTTCAACAATGAATTTTCTCCCCCACCCGGATGTTAGACAGCAGATAGCCTAGTGATGCAGTTGGTTCAGGTAACAATGACCTTAGAATAGTCCTCAGGCCAAATTCATAGGAAAAAGAACAGCATCCCATATACTGAAGGTAAAAGAAAGCCAGAAGGCTTTAACTCTGGTTTACTGTGTGTCTCATGCATCTATTACCTATTTCCCAGCATTTAATTTTCCAATTATTATGACTTTTTAATTTCCCCTCTCATCTTTTAAGAGTAGCCTGCTGTTTTAGATCCCGTTCAAACCCCTTAACGCACTGCTATAATGATGTCTAGAGAGAGAACGGCTGCTCCGCTTCATTTTAAACCTCCCTCAGATGTTCACTGTGAAACAACCTATTTGGAAGAGAATATTGTTTCTAATAGGAGAGGATTTTTGGGGATGCTCCAACTCCCTCCCTCGCTCTTTCTTTGCCTCCACCCTCCCCTCCATCTCTCCATCCTCCTCTCCTCTACTCCATATCTACTACTCCATATTGAAGCTCAATGCCCTAAAGCTGTACTACATTTGGAGCCTTTTTGGAGTCTTCCTTCCTGCTATTCCCACTGCCCTGCCTAGTTGGTGTGCTCCACAAACGTTTTGTCTCCTCCCTGATAGAAGCCTTGGGGAGCTGTTCAACACACAGACCAGGCCTTCCCTGGATGCTATCATCATCCACCCACAGAACACAGCGCAGTGGCAGAGTGAGATCACAGTCACTCCAGAGTTTCTTTATTTCACATGAGAACATTGGATCACTGTGTGTGGTCGGTGGTCGGTGTGTGGTTATCACTGTGGTGATATTATCTATGTGCGGAAACAGGGATGTGAGATGGGAGAAGGACGTGAAGGTGAAGAGATCTTCAGTGAACACTTGAGAGTGAGTTAAAAAGGAAGGGATGACAGAAACTAGGGAACGACAGAGAGATGGAGGTATAAAACAGACTCGGAGGGAGTTGGAGAGTTGGGGAAATTGTTTGTTTGTGTCTCTGACAACTGCTTCTTAAAGATTTTCTCCAATGTTTTTGCATATGCGTCAAGGAGACAATCCCTCAATGGAATCATGTATTTCATCCTCCTATTCACATCTGTTCACAAACAGTGTTGAAACCTACTGTGCTTTTCCCCCAGCCACCTAAAAGTACTTTACCTCATTCAGCTTACAGTATGTACAGCCATCACTACTTCATCTCCTGCAGCACCTCAAAACTCTATTCTGTCTCTGAGTCAGCAGCACTTTGTTGAGCAGCGGAAAAGGAGGTGGAGAGACCCAGCAGTAACTCAGGAGCGCTGTGATCTGTCCTGTCCTGGGGTCAGTCATCCGTGCTCCTGTGTGATCCCGTCAGTGCTCAGGGTAAAGTGTGTGGGTCGTCTCCCCGGTCTCCGCCAGCCGTGCTGCCCTACTGCCCTGCGCCCGGTTCCCAGTGTCATTAAGGTCTCCGCTTCTCCGATCCGGCTATTATCTCAGATTAGTGGGTGACGCTGCTGGGAGATTACTGAATGCTTTGAGAGAGAGAAAGAGAGAGAAAGAGAGAGAGAGGGAGAGGGAGAGGGATGGGGGGCTTAATGGGGGTGGGAAGCATCACTCACAACAGCAGACCCCCCCCCCCCATCAACACTGCTGCTCACTTGATGCCCTTTTCACTCTTCCACCCTTTGGTTTGGGAGAAGGACTTTTGTTTGCTTCGTTAGTTTTTTTTTGTAGCCTTGAATGTCATTGCCTTCAGTGGTTTTGAATGAGACAAATGAAATGTTTCTGAGGGGAAAGTGTTTGTATGCAGTCACTTCTCATAGCTCCTTTGAAAATCGAAGTGCGTCTGTTGTGTAGCTGCTTAGAATTATTCTTCATTTTTCAACACTAATGCAGCAGTATAAATCGATTCTGATGGCTGTTTGACTTCTTCTGTTCCGTGGCAATTGGAAAAGCCAGTAGAAGGTATTGTAACTGACAGTCTTGACTGGTTTTGTATTCGTCCGCATCTAACTTGCCATGACTGGTTACTCTAAAACGCTGTATTCTTCTGTTTCAGTGTAAAAAAAGCTATTTGTCAACAAAATGTTCTGTGTCATACCGGCTTTCTGTCGCGCGCTGTACTCTATGACAGAGAGCCTCCTCAAGTGAGAATGGGTGTTCCGCAACACATTTCTTTTTCTGATTGCTATCATTTTCAAGTGCTGCATGGATTGATCTCCTCGGAGGCACAGCTGGGTATCCTGAAACATGTTACCAAGTAGAGAACGGAGGCTGTGAACACAGAGTAGTTTCACCACGGTGACGCCAACATGCTGACTGGCACGACTAGCATCCTTAATGACTTGTTCAAAACATTTGTGCTTTCAGAGCATTTTACTTACCTAATGTTACCTAAAGATATTGCTTGAAATCTCTTTGTGTTTTTTCAAGGTGTTTCCATTTTAAGTTACGTGATCTGTCTGGTCGGTGAAAATGAGCAAGGGTTCGGTGGTGAGATGGATAAGACACGTTGGATCTGTGTGAGCCGGTGTAGAGCGAGGCTGCCTGCTCTAGATCCCCCCGGCGCTGGGGCCTCGGCTATACAGGGAGACAGCTCCTGTCAGGCAGAATGCATGTCACATTAGGTCGACATGGGAGGATGTTTGCACACATACCAAATACTCTCCTCCAGGACTACTCCTGGTGCTCCATGGAAATGCCAGTTCCTTTGACTCCGCTGACGTTCTTAATCCACCACAACCTCAGGGAGGTTTTCTGATTGGCTGCACATTGCTCTCTGTTTTTACTTTGGATTCCAAAATGTTGTCTTTTTGCTTTCCTTTGCAAATGCAGATCTGCATTCCGAATCAGGAGCAATACCTACAAAATGGCAATGTTGATACGACTCCAGCAAAAGCCGCTGTATATTGTAATAGAAACCCAATTTCACCCAATGCATTCAACACAGAGTCTGCAGCCTCTTAAGGACTGTATAGTTTAGCAGTGTAACATTTCCATACAAGCTGCATTAGCTGTAGTTAAAAGCCTTTCACTTCCACTCACTAGAGCAGCTTCTTGGCCCAGCTGGTGTTGGACTCCTACTGAGCCTGGATTAGAATGGTAAAAAGCCCCAGACGCTTTTACACTTAAAGAAAGAGAAACCTTGTTGCTGGCAGTCAGGGCTGTGAAATCACACCGTCCACCCACACGTCTCCCATCAGCCTTTGGAGCCTTTAGAGGAGTCTCGGCTGCCCTGGACTTAAACATGGCTAATGCATTCCTCAAACGGTGACAGGGCCGTGGAGAGAAAGGGAGAAGGCCTAATGCTGACTAGCTGTGAATGCGCTAATGTTATTGTTACGGCCTAAATAGTCAAGACAGAATGCTATTGCTTAGTAGTGCAAGTACAATATTTATTTTGAGTTTGTCATGGTTAGATTGTTAATGACTTATTGTTGATGTCAGTAAACTATTTGGAATGACAGTCATGTAGCAGCAGTGTTAGTAGTGGTTGTGTTAGCAGCAGTAGTGGTAGTTGTATGTGGTAGTTGTATGCAGTAATGGTGCAGTAGTAGCAGTCTAACGCAGTAGTAGTAGTAGTAGTAGTAGTAGTAGTAGTAGTAGTAGTAGTAGTAGTAGTAGTAGTAGTAGTAGTAGTAGCAGTAGTAGTAGTAGTAGTAGTAGCAGTCTAACGTAGTAGTAGTAGTAGCAGTAATAGTAGTAGTAGTAGCAGTCTAACACAGTAGTAGTAGCAGTAATAGTAATACTAGTAGTAGAAGTAATAGTAGTAGTAGTAGTAGTAGTAGTAGCAGTCTAACACAGTAGTAGCAGCAGCAGTAGTACTAGTAGTAGTAGCAGTAATAGCAGTAGTAATAGTAGTAGTAGTAGTAGCAGTAGGAAGCTAGTAGTAGTAGCAGCAGTAGTAGTAGTAGCAGCAGTAATAGCAGTAATAGTAGTAGTAGCAGTAATAGCTATAGTAGTAGTAGTAGTATTAGTAGTAGCAGTAGGAAGCTAGTAGTAGCAGCAGTAGTAGTAGTAGCAGCAGTAATAGCAGTAGTAGTATAGTAGAAGTAGTAGTAGTAGTACTAGTAGTAGTAGCAGTCTAACACAGTTGTAGCAGTAGTAGTAATAGTAGTAGTAGCAGGAGTAGCGTAGGAAGCTAGTAGTAGTAGTAGCAGTAATAGTAGTAGTATTGGTGATAGTAATACTAGTAGTAGTAGTAGTAGTAGCAGTAGTAGTAGTAGTAGTAGCAGTAGCAGTAGCAGTCTAACACAGTAGTACTAGTAGTAGTAGCAGTCTAACACAGTTGTAGCAGTAGTAGTAATAGTAGTAGTAGCAGGAGTAGCGTAGGAAGCTAGTAGTAGTAGTAGCAGTAATAGTAGTAGTATTGGTGATAGTAATACTAGTAGTAGTAGTAGTAGTAGCAGTAGTAGTAGTAGTAGTAGTAGCAGTAGCAGTCTAACACAGTAGTACTAGTAGGAGTAATAGCAGTAGTAGTAGCAGTAATAGTAGTAGCAGTAATAGTAGTAGTAGCAGTAGTAGTAATAGTAGTAGTTGTAGTAGTAGTAGTAGCAGTAGTAGTAGTAGCAGTAGTAGCAGTAATAGTAGTAGTAGTAGTAGTAGTAGTAGTAGCAGCAATAATAGTAGCAGCAGCAGTAGTATTAGCAGTAGTATTAGTATAGTTGTAGTAGTAGCAGCAGTAATCGTAGTAGTAGTAATAGTAGTAGTAATAATAATAATAATAGTGGTAGTAGTGGTAATAATGATAATGATACAACCATGATAATATACTGTCAGATCTTTGAGGCAGATAGTCTCTCTCTCCTGGTGAGTTGAGTCTGACCTCCCTGTGCTTCAGTTGAGTCTGACCTCCCTGTGCTTCAGTTGAGTCTGACCTCCCTGTGCTTCAGGGGGTTTGTGATCAAATGTCAGCTGAGCTCAGCCTGGAGATGGATGGGTTTGAACGCGTCGTCACAGGCCACTGTCGTCACAGGCATGCACAGAAACAGGGGCGAATGCACAGACACACACAGGCACAGGAGCGCACACTCACACACTCATACACACTCACACACACACACACACACACACACACACACACACAAACACACACACACACACACACACTGTGTGGGCCCGTTTTATTGATCACAGTACCTTCAGTATCCATCCCACAGAGTCTGGGCCCTTCTCCCTGACACTGATCACAAGAGAAGGAGGAAAGACAAGGGGGGAATGAGAAAATAGGCAAGCCAAGAGGGGAGATCTCCTTAAGCTGGGTGGGTGGGGGTGGGCAGAGACTGCTGCAGTGCCATTGATTTTACAGTGGTTGTTTGCACAGTTTTTGTTGTGATGCAGATATGGTAGAGTGGCCAAGAATGGTAGGCAAGGATGTAGGCCCATAAAAAGATATATATATACGCCCACAGTACATGCTGAGGAACAGGATTTGTTCCTCACACCGCGGGAGTATGTAGCCCCTGGCTTTACTTTATCACCATAGTCTTCTGATCACTGTAAGGAGTATGAAACACAGAGGCCTGAAACAATGGCGGTTGGGTAATGTACAGTACGGATTTCTAACCATCGCCCCCCCCCTCTCACACACACACACACACACACACACACACACACACACACACACACACACACACACCCTCACACCCTTCCACCTGAAAAGACGGCAAGCGGAGCATCTTTAGGGGCGGGTCTGAATCAGCGAGAACAGCTGTTTACCTCTACGACAGCCTACTGATGGGAACATCTGGGACGCGTGTAACTCAACTGCCCTACTTCTAGTCTATTTGAAGTGACTGTTCATTACTGTCAGTGAAGAATGGAGTCTTTCCTGTCTTAGAATCAAGTACACACCGCAGACAGATCAACCTCACCCATACTGGTCTTACATTGGACATTCCTTCACATTCAATGCCGTTACAATACAGGCGTGTGTGTGTGTGGAGTTGCAAGACCCCAGTGTGCACTCTACATACCAAACCCATAGCAGGTTTCCAAACGACCGACCCTGAACATTAGCTGGATATCATACTTAGGCTAAGATCAGATACCAGATACAGATACCAGACCAGATACCAACCTTTAAAACATACCAAATACTGTACCTACTAGACCTACTGTTGCACAATCACATTGCAGATAGATGCCCAGTATCCCTGGCTCTATTACAGCCTCATTAAGGACTGAATGACTGTTTATGGAAACAGTTTATGAACCAGGTTCCCTCCTATGTTAGTTAAGGTCAGTAGAGATGCCAGCGCTTTGATGTTACCAGTCTGCTTGGCTTTTAATGAAGCCACTTCCACTACTCATGCATACATAAATACGCCAACTCTGATCAAAGAGCATATGCAGTGTGCCACCCTCACATTTACGCACAGACACTCATATTTGGACCTACGTGTTGGAAGTGTGCTATGTGCACACACAGCCACAGAACCAGAGGTTTCGAATATATAGTATACTGTATATATATATATATATATATATATATATATATATATATACACTCACCGGCCACTTTATTAGGTACACCTTGCTAGTACTGGGTTGGACCCCCTTTTGCCTTCAGAACTGCCTTAATTCTTTGTGGTTAGATTCAACAAGGTGCTAGAAACATTCCTCAGAGATTTTGGTCCATATTGACATGATAGCATCATTGCTGCAGATTTGTCGGCTGCACATCCATGATGCGAATCTCCACCACATCCCAAAGGTGCTCTATTGGATTGAGATCTGGTGACTGTGGAGGCCATTGGAGTACAGTGAACTCATTGTCATGTTCAAGAAACCAGTTTGAGATGATGTGAGCTTTGTGACATGGCACGTTATCCTGCTGGAAGTAGCCATCAGAAGATGGGTACACTGTGGTCATAAAGGGATGGACATGGTCAGCAACAATACTCAGGTAGGCTGTGGCGTTTAAATGATGCTCAATTGGTACTAAGGGGCCCAAAGTGTGCCAAGAAAATATCCCCCACACCATTACACCACCACCACCAACCTGGACTGTTGACACAAGGCAGGATGGATCCATGCTTTCATGTTGTTTACGCCAAATTCTGACCCTACCATCTGAATGTCGCAGCAGAAATCGAGACTCATCAGACCAGGCAACGTTTTTCCAATCTTCTATTGTCCAATTTTGGTGAGCCCGTGCGAATTGTAGCCTCAGTTTCCTGTTCTTAGCTGACAGGAGTGGCATCCGGTGTGGTCTTCTGCTGCTGTAGCCCATCTGCTTCAAGGTTTGACGTGTTGTGCATTCAGAGATGGTCTTCTGCATACCATGGTTGTAACAAGTGGTTATTTGAGTTACTGTTGCCTTTCTATCATCTCAAACCAGTCTGGCCATTCTCCTCTGACCTCTGGCATCAACAAGGCATTTTCGCCCAGAGAACTGCTGCTCACTGGATATTTTCTCTTTTTCGGACCATTCTCTGTAAACCCTACAGATGGTTGTGCATGAAAATTCCAGTAGATCAGCAGTTTCTGAAATACTCAGACCAGCCCGTCTGGCACCAACAACCATGCCACGTTCAAAGTCACTTAAATCACCTTTCTTCCCCATTCTGATGCTCAGTTTGAACTTCAGCAGGTCGTCTTGACCATGTCTACATGCCTAAATGCATTGAGTTGCTGCCATGTGATTGGCTGATTAGATATTTGCGTTAACGAGCAGTTGAACAGATGTACCTAATAAAGTGGCCAGTGAGTGTACATGCATAGTGTACAGTGCCCTGCGTAAGTAATGGGACAGTGAAGCGTTTCTTCTTATTTTGGCTCTATATACAGTGGGGGAAATAATTATTTGATCCCCTGCTTATTTTGTTAGTTTGCCCGATTACAAAGAAATGAGCGGTCTATAATTTTTATGGTACTTTTATTTTAACAAATGGACACAGAATATCAACAAAAAAAGTCCAGAAAAACATATTATATAAAGTTATAAATTAATTTGCATTTGATCGAAGGAAATAAGTATTTGATCCCCAAGCAAAACATGACTTAGTACTTGGTGGAGAAACCCTTGTTGGCAAGCACAGAAGTCAGATGTTTCTTGTAGTTGGTCACCAGGTTTGCACACATCTCAGGAGGGATTTTGGTCCACTCCTCTTTACAGATCCTCTCCAAATCCTGAAGGTTTCAAGGCTTTTGCTTGGCAACTCGAAGCTTCAGCTCCCTCCACAAATTTTCTATAGGATTAAGGTCTGGAGACTAGCTAGGCCACTCCATGACCTTAGTGTGCTTCTTCTTGAGCCACTCCTTTGTTGCCTTGGCCGTATGTTTTGGGTCATTGTCATGCTGGAAGACCCATCCACGACCCATCCTCAGTGCTCTGGCTGAGGGAAGGAGGTTCTCGTCCAAGATCTTACGGTACATGGCCCCGTCCATTGGCCCCTCAATGCAGTGAAGTCGTCCTGTACCCTTAGCAGAGAAACAACCCCAAAGCATAATGTTTCCACCTCCGTGTTTGACGGTGGGGATGGTGTTCTTGGGATTGTAGCATTCAGCATTTCTCTCCCTCCAAACACGAGTCGAATTTATGCCAAAGAGTTCAATTTTGGTCTCATCTGACCACATCACCTTCTCCCAAGCCTTCTCTGAATCATTTAAGTGTTCATTGGCAAACTTCAGATGGGCCTGTACATGTGCCTTCTTGAGCAGGGGGACCTTGCGGGCACTGCAGGATTTCAATCCGTTACGGTGTAGTGTGTTACCAATGGGTTTCTTGGTGACTGTGGTCCCAGCTGCCTTGAGATCATTACCAAGCTCCTCCCGTGTAGTTCTGGGCTGATCCCTCACCCTTCTCATGATCATCCTTACCCCACGAGGCGAGATCTTGCATGGAGCTCCAGGCCGAGGGCGATTGATGGTTATTTTGTATTTCTTCCATTTTCTAATAATTGCACCAACAGTTGTCTCCTTCTCACCAAGCTTCTTGCTGATGGTCTTGTAGCCCATTCCAGCCTTGTGCAGGTCTACAACTCTTACCCTGATGTCCTTTGAATGTTCTTTGGTCTTGCCCATGGTGGTGGAGAGGTTGGAATGGAAGAGATTGATTCTATTGACAGGTGTCTTTTATACCCATAACAAGCAGAGATTAGGAGTACTTTCTTAAAGTGACAGGACTAATCTGTGTGCCTCATGGGCATATAACCGGTCTGTATGAGCCAGAATTCTTGCTGGTTTGTAGGGGATCAAATACTTATTTCCTTCGATCAAATGCAAATGAATTTATAACTTTATATAATGTGTTTTTTCTGGACTTCTTTGTTGATATTCTGTCTCTATTTGTTAAAATAAAAGTACCATAAAAACTATAGACCGCTCATTTCTTTGTAATCGGGCAAACTAACTAAATCAGCAGGGGATCAAATAATTATTTCCCCCACTGTATATATATATATAGAGATATGCCATTTAGCTGACGCTTTTATCCAAAAAGACTTTTTGCAGTGAGTGCATACATTTCAGTATATATGATCCCAGCGGGAATCGAACCCACAACCTAAGCGTTGTTAGCGCCATGCTCTACCAACTGAGCCACAGAGGACCAGGGCTCTATATTCTAGACGTTTGGATTTGAAATCAAACAATTACTACAAGGTTAAAGTATAGATTATCAGCTTTTATTTGACGGTATTTGTGTACATGTTGGTTTCACCATTTAGAAATGACAACAATTTGTATACGTAGTCCCCCCACTCATATTTAGTATTTGGTCGACAATCCTTTCCGTGCAATAACTGCCTGAAGTCTGAGACCGATTGACCCCACCAGACGCTGGGTATCTTCTGGGTAGTGTTCTGTTTCTGTACACTTCAGAATACATTCTGCTGCTGCTGTCAGCAGTTACAGTTAAGACAAGTTAGCCAGTTCTAGTGGCGGCTATGCATGCCCAAACCATAACACCCTCTCCACCATGTTTCACAGATGAGGTGGTATGCTGTAAATCTTGGGCAGATCCGTAGACCTTTCCACTCGCAATCACTCTGGTACCTGATAATATTCATTTGATCTGTCCACAAGACCTTTTTCAAGACCTTTTCTGTAGGCTTTTTAGGTACTTTTTAGACAACTGTAACCTGACCATCCTTTTTAAGGATAACTAGTGGTTTACACCTTTCAGTGAAGCCTCTGTAGTTCAGCTGGTGACGTATTCTGCATAGTTCTAAATGGTGAAACCAAACAAATATCGTCAAATAAAAGCTTAGAATCTCTACTTTAACCTCATAGTAATTGTTTGTTTTCAAATCCAAACTTTTGGAATATAGAGCCAAAAGAAGAAAGTGTCCCATTACTTACTGTATGCAGGGCACTGTATATCCTTACTACATAGTATAATGTGTGACAGTAGTGAAAGGCATTAGGGTTTCATCTTTGAGATGGGGAGTATTCGCAACCGCAAGTCAGCTTCTTTCCATATTAGCAGTTAGAACCGTACGTGCCCTGCTGGCCCCTCTGAAGTCTATTCACAACATGCACATTCACTGAATAAAGCATGAATAGACATGGCATTTTTGTTGTTGTTTTTCGTTCTGCATTGTCATTGCCTCAGACACTGATGATGAGACGAAAGCCTTTTGTCATGTCCTGAGTAATCTGTGTCTCCGTGTGAGTGCGCTGCACAGCCTGACAGCCAGGTCTCCTGAGTATACAGACAAAGGGCATCATGTTCACACGGAGAGGCCGTCATCAGTCACAGACTCTCTCTCTCTCTCTCTGACTCTGTCAAGCACAGTTGTGTGTGTGTGTTGGTGAGAGAACGAGAGAAAGAGAGAGAGAGAGATGCATGTGTGAACTCATTTTCATACTTTCAAAGTGTGTGTGTGTGTGTGTGTGTGTGTGTGTGTGTGTGTGTGTGTGTGTGTGTGTGTGTGTGTGTGTGTGTGTGGGTGCGTGCGTGTTTGTGTGTGTTTTGTTTTTATGGGTAAGCCTATATTCAAGTCAAGCAGCAGCTGGCCCTAAAGTGAATCTCTTAATTACACTGCACTGTTGCTAAAGGCAGATTTGATGAAATGGGAAGTTTGACCCGCAGCAGTATCAGTGTAACGATAATGCATGTCTGGAGTGAAAAATTAAAAAGCAGAGTGAGGCCTTCTTACAGTCATCTGATTTTCTCTAGTCTTTAGGGTCCTCCTGTCTGGATTCAGCTGCTATTTTCTATTGCATGCTGTTAGGGCTATATATATATATAAAGTGCTCAGTGGGTGTATACTATACTAATACTGGGTAGGGCCTCCCTTTGCTCTCAAAACAGCCTCAAGTCTTTGTGGCATTGATTCCACAAGATGCACAACGGGAGATTCACAGCTTGAAAGTGCACCTGAAAACTCTGCAGGAATTGCGTGATGCAATCATGTCATCATGGACCAGAATCTCAAAGGAATGTTTGTGGAATCAACGCCACGAAGAATTGAGGCTGTTTTGAGAGCAAAGGGATGTTCCTAATAAAGTGTCCAGTGAGTGTATATGAGAAACTTCTCTGAGAGCACAGTGGGTTGTTCTCAATCCAGGGTCAAAGGCATTTACCTTTACCATAACACTTCTTCACTTAGCCAGACAGACAGTAGAATCCATGGTGACATCCTGTACATATCGAGATACAATAGTGCCTGCATAATGCATGAGCTGCTGCTACCTCAGAGAGATGCTGTACAGTTCAGTCAGATTAACTGCACACATGCATTTCAATCGCACAGTGTAGTCTAAAACCGCTGTAAAGAACCACGATTTTGTCTGAACAATGCTGTGGCCTTCCCTGTGGATATTAGCCTACTCCAATATACAGTACTCTGGAAAAGGAAAGGATACACATCCATCTCTTCCATACTCCATGGGTAAAAGACTCGCAGTGAATTAGAGAGAAGTCTTCATCTTAGAGCACCACGTATCCTGATGACAAACAGCTCCGACTCCACTATTAGATTCACCACAGTGTCTTCGTGCAAAGCTACTGTCTGACCATAAAGATAAGTACCACTCCTGTTTAAAGGCCTTAACTCTCCTTTATAGCCTTTCCATTGGGTAGCCCCGTACCCTGATGGCTTTCAATCACACAGTGCCTCATCATCGTCCAACGCCGATCTGTTAATGATGATTAGGAATGTGAGCGAGGTCTCTGTAGTAGCCTATAGTAGTGGTCCCTGTGTCGCAATGACTTTGATGGATAGAAAATGATGATGAAGATGAGAGAGCGTCTGTGCTTTGACTAGAGAAGCCGGGGGGATCCTGTCAGAGTCAGAGCCATGGGATTCTCCTCTCATCAACAGGGCGTTCATCTGATTAGTTCAAAACAATGTAGCTGGATGTTGGCTTTGAGTGAATGTATTTTGCTTCCGTGTGTGTGTGTGTGTGTGTGTGCGTGGATGAGAGAGAGAGTGCTCCTACAGTTCGTACAGCGTATGATTTTGACGCACCAGACATTGGTGTGTGACTTGTATTTAGTTATTTATTTTAGTTAGTACATAACAGAGAGCAGATAATGCAGGATAACCCATCTCTGTGGTCCTCTGTGGCTCAGTTGGTAGAGCATGGCTCTAACAACGCTTAGGTTGTGGGTTTGATTCCTGCTGGGACCATATATAATTAAATGTATGCACTCACTGCAATGTAAGTCGCTTTGGATAAAAGCGGCATATATGTGTGTAAAAATGGCATATATATATATATATATACAGTACCAGTCAAAAGTTTGGACACACCTTCTCATTCAATGTTTTTTCTTTATTTTTATTATTTTCTACATTGTAGATTAATAATGAAGACATCAAAACTATGAAGGAACACATACGGAATTATGTAGTAAACAAAAAAGTGTTAAACAAACCAGAATATGTTTTATATTTTAAATTCTTCAAAGTAGCCAGCCACCTTTTGCTTTGATGACAGCTTTGCACACTCTTGGCAAGGTGTGTTCTAACTTTTGACTGGTACTGTATATATAGATAATAATGTGTATATGTGTGTTTCATTGATAGGCCTGCTAGTTGTGTGTGTTACTGTAAAGTCATGGTGCTAATTTCCTCCCCTGAGAGTGCTTACGGAAGCTGTCCTTCTCTCTCTGTACCCTGGCCTTTAGCCTGTGAACTCACATTACACAATGTTCTCTCATCTATGTCTTAACCTTTTTACGGACGACTTGATTAAGATTTCTAAAAGAACTATGAAACATACAAGTATTCATGTATTTATGCGGTATAAACAACCCTGGTGGCCGACATACTGGGAGAATTGATCTGCATTTTAAGCACACATGGCGAGCCGAAAGGTTTGCCAACTTGTTATTTTTTAACTTTTTTTTTTATTTAACCTTTATTTAACCAGGAAAAGCCCATTGAGACACAACATCTCTTTTGCAAGGGAGACCCGGCCAAGAAATCAGCAGCAGTCAATACAACATTACAACATACAATACAATCAGCAGAACAACATGATCCGGCCTACATCAAACATTTACACTTTTCCTGAATAGAGTTTTGCACCAGAGTTTTAAACTCATTGAGGGGTACTAATATATCTAGGTGGTGAATGAAGCATACCTAGCAGACTATTCCATGTCCCTGGTGCACAATATGAAAAGGCAGTCTTTCGTAACTCTGTAATGGCCCTGGTGAATTTAAGTAGCAATCATCTAGTAGACTGTGTGTGTGTGTGTGTGTGTGTGTGTGGTGTGTGGTGTGTGTGTGTGTGTGTGTGTGTGTGGTGTGTGGTGTGTGGTGTGTGTGTGTGTGTGTGTGTGTGTGTGTGTGTTGTGGTGAAGGAGAGCAGGCTATAGAGCAGGGGTGTCAAACTCATTTTCACCCCGGGCCACATCAGCATCATGGTTGCCCTCAAAGGGCCGGTTGTAACTGTAAGACTGTATACATGTTACTTCTCCTTAAGATATTGTAACAAATAACTGTCTGCATTTGATTATTATTTATTCAAGTGTACAAATATTGTACATGCATTTACATAAATGTAAAAATATATGTAAGCACATTGCACTGTTATTATAACATAAATCCCTTTAATTTATCAGGTTAAGAAACCCACATTACATCAATCAAAGATCAAACTTTTCAAGTGAATAACAAAGACAAATATGATTAAACAAGTTATTACAAATCAACTTTTTTTAAAACTTTTTTTGTCACAGTTGAGAAGGGCAGAACTATGGTAGAACAAATAATTGTGAGCTGCTAAAACATGTGGGACATGTGTGGCATTTAACAAAAACAAATAGCTGCAGACAGCCTTACA
The DNA here is from genome assembly GCF_951799395.1 of Argentina silus. NCBI lineage: Eukaryota > Metazoa > Chordata > Actinopteri > Argentiniformes > Argentinidae > Argentina > Argentina silus. The sequence continues at coordinate 37,497,856 of NC_139655.1, read as the reverse complement.
GAGGGCATACATCCAACTAATGAGTGTACTCCTTCATCACCGACACTGCCTCGTAACACAGAAGACATATTGGTTTTTCTCCTTGAAGCAGAAACATGTATTCGCCTTCCCACCTTTCATTAAATTGCCTTCCCTCTGCATCGACTTTTAATTTTGGGATTATTTGTAGATCTTTTTCATATCCATCACCGGTTTAGTCAAACGCCGATATGCGATCTAGCGGCAGGATCCCGTCATTTCGCGTTGAGTTTGACACGTGCTATGAGTGGGATCTGGGGAGTTTACCCAGAAGGGCTTTGAAGGGCAGAAGGGCAAATTCTGATGTTGTGCTTTAAAGAACGGGTTGGGTTGACCCATAAGAAAACTGCTGTGTCTTATGACTGGTGTGTCGGAACTGCTGTGTCCCACTGATTGCTGAGAAACTGTATAAAAGTATAACTGAAACGAGTTTGGAACTCCTCTGGCTGTCTCTTTTAAGGCAGTCAGATGTTTTCTCTGTGCACAATAAAGAAGAAGATTGCTTTGCTATTCTCCTGACTCTAGTGGAATCATTGTTTAGTGTTAGAATTTACACAACGATACTTAGAATCCCCATCACAGTAGCATAGGCTATGATGGGCACGATGTGAGTCTGAGCCCATTTACAAACGATTGATGACTAAAGCAGCAGCTGGTGTGTCAGATGTGTCTCCCTTGACAGTTTGGACATTTGAACACAGCTCAGTCAGGGACAGTGGATGTTTGGCTGGCTACTCAGACACCAGATCACACTAGATATCAGCTGGTTTGATGGCTCTCCAACCGCCTCAGGGCAGGTGACAGCCAGCCATTGCATCTTGTGTCTCAAATCAAAACAAATCAAATCAAATGTTATTTGTCATGTCCATCGCATACTTCGTAATTGATGGAGTGAAATACTTTGGGACCTTGCTCCTCGATCAACAACAGTTAACAAATCAACAATACAATATAATATAGTAATAATAAAACAGTGACAGTAGTAGTGCATAAGGGTATGGTGGAAGTAACGGCAATAATGATGTAATAATAACAATAGTAATACAATGTCAAGTGTATGTAGCAGCAAGTCTCCTTTTAGTTGTAATGTAAAAGATGACAGGGATGATGCACATGAATCAAATGTGCCAGATTTAGCTAGAGGGCTGATATACATCTGTAGTTCAAGCCACAGATTAATTTGGTCATTCAGATCATCTCATTCTCTCTAACCTCATTTATTGAGACATGTCTGGGGAGAGCTGTGTTGTTTGTTGGCTTGAATGTGAATATGTAGGAAAATCACACATACAGAGAAATTAAGCCTCTAACCATCTTTTCAATGTTGAAAGCCTTATCCAGCGGTTCAATAGGCTCAGTTGTATTGTGGATGGTATTCTTTTTCTTTCTTTTTCCTGCTCATATTTAATGAAAGAGGGATTTTGGGGGACGCGTTCGCCAGCCCTGGCTGTGGAGAACGAGGTATCATGTGACCTTTGCAAGAGATTTCCAAACAGCAGCGAGTGAGATTGCTGCAAACTCCCCGCAGTCTAAAGACCAGACTCTCTGCAGCTATCCTCCGTAGTACGACTTCCCTGCCAAAATGCAGTCTTTCATTTCAAGTGCAGGCTCCTAAATGATATGCTAAGCTCCTATTTGGGCCGCCACTGCTAGTATTCCAAAGCAATAACTCTTTAAGGGGAATGTACAGTAGAGTCAGCTAGACTCTGGCAGACGGGGGTAATTTAATTGGATGGCGTTACATCAAGGTTACATCAGGGTTTCAGTTTTGGGGCTGTGTCGTGTACGGTGGTGACACACATCCAGAGCTCAGCGATTCACCTCTCTCTCTCTCTCTCTCTCTCTTTCTCTCTCTTTCTCTCTCTTTCTCTCTCTCTCTCTCTCTCTCTCTCTCTCTCTCTCTCTCTTTCTCTCTCTCGATTGTTCTCCGCAATCCTGTCCGAGGTGCTGTTTTCTTTGTACAGCCGGGCTGCTACTGGACGTTATATTGATCAGTCATTACAATGCAGTGTACTACCCAAAAAACACTGCACTGTAAGCACATAAGAACACGGCGTGTGGTAGGATATAGACTCTACCGTCCAACCTTCTCATCTGTTGATTCTCTCTGACATGTAATAGAATAATATATGCCATTTAGCTGACGCTTTTATCCAAAGCGACTTACATTGCAGTGAGTGCATACATTTCAGTATATATGGTCCCAGCGGGATTCAAACCCACAACCTAAGCGTTGTTAGCGCCGTGCTCTACCAACTGAGCCACAGAGGACCACATGTGACTTGACCTGATGTCCGTGTGGTGTGCGGCGCTGCAGCTGAGTCCGTCAGTGTGTAGGTTGGAAATAGTACAGTACACACATCAACACACGGTAGCACAGAAGGCCAGGAGGCGTGGGTGTCTGGGGAGAAGGGAGGGAGGGAGGGAGGGAGGGAGGGAGGGAGGGATGTGAGATGGCAGCAGTACAAACTACCGGAACTGAATTTTGTGTGTGTGTGTACTGTATGTGTACAGAAAAAGTGTGTACAGTCAGTGTTTGTATGTGTGAGAAAGAGAGGGAAGTGTGTATGTGTGTGTGTGTGTATACCCCTGCTGTATCGTCTGGAGCATGTGGGGAGGGGGTAACTTCACCATAAATAGAAAATGCGCGGTGAAGCTTGAAAAACGCTAGATAAATCAACGCCTCATCCTGAATGTCAGAGGGGCTTAGAGGAGCTGTGGTTTCTGCCCACTCACATGTTCTCTGATCACATCTGTCCAGTAAGGCAGGGCCGCAATCTGAGCTCTGTTTGCCATGCTCTACTGAGGTGGAATCTCACAGGGTTTGATGCTATAGTCCATCAGGTTTAGATGGCTACAACTTGAGGCCTTGTGATATGATATCTCGACGATACTGTATCATATAGCATAGCATGATCGCAATGGTTTTGCTCAGTTTGCAATTGCGATTGAAATATTTCACTTCAAACACTCCAGTTTCACAGACAAGGCTTTAAGCCTAGTCCGAGACTGAAAAGCATCCTCAGCGGCAATTTGCCATTGAAAGTGTGAATTAGTCCAGGACTAGGCTTAAGCCTTGTCGGAGAAACCGGCCCTTAGTAGGATAGATGTAGTCACAGAATGTCTCTCCTCATGCATCATGTTCTCTGTCTCTCAATCAATAAGCCATCAGCTCAGCCTGCTGTGGTCAGGGCCACCTGGCCGCCCCTCCCCCCACTGCAACCCAACAGTAGAGATCAATCAACATGGAGTCTCTACGGAAATTCTGATCACAAGTGGTTCAATTAGCCCAAGAATGACTCACCACTTTGCCATTGTGACTGAACTGAAACCAGACCTGCGGGAAATGCATTGCTTTGATTTGTCCTCCTAAGGTGTTTTTTTTTTTGGAGTATGGTAGTCCCACACGCAGTTTTTATTGGACACAGACAGTGGAGAAAGACAGGAAGTAAGGGAATGTCAGATAGGGAATAGGCTGGGTTCGAACCCATGCCGACATGGGTGTATGTGTGCGCTGTAGGCCGTGCTGTTAGACCACTGGACCACCCTAGGCCACTGAATTGTCCTTGGGGGTGGTGAATTGTTGGGGGATCAACCAGGGAAGTTGATCCCCCGACACACTGTCATGTAGTTGTCCACCACTGTACCCATTCATATTTGGGAAAGTCATGTACATTCCTATGTGAGCCAACAGGAAACATTATGTTGGCTGCTTCCACAACATTCTGCTCTGCACTAATGAGGCTGTTTGTCTTCTGATGCCACAGAGAATGTGCTTATCACTGCATTCCCTATTAAGCTTCCTATGCCTCTCGATGGAAACCGCTTAATATCCTTCAAGGCAACACAGTTTCTGAGGCATTGGCACAGTAAGTTTGTGTGTGTGTGTGTGTGTGCGTGCGTGCGTGCGTGTGTGCGTGTGTGTGTGTGTTGTGGTGAAGGAGAGCGTGTGTGCGTGTGCGTTTGTGGACTGAACCTTTTTAAATTATTTTTCTTAAAAAATCATTCAATTTTGCAGTTGGTATGAACATATTTCAGAAACCATCTATTGTACATCATGCCCTACACGTGCACGCGTGTGTTCCAGTGCGTACTGGGGTTTGGGATGATGAAGAACGTCACCTCTGCCCTGCTGTGAAGACTGAACATCACAAAGGACTCCCCATAGGGATGTACACACTCGTACAGGAGAGGTTAGGAGAAACAGATTGGACAAGGAGTGATAGAGGTCCAATGCAGTGGAACGATGTGGACACCTCCCCCAGACACAGGGGAGAGGTCCAGGTGGGCTTGTTGATGCGTGTAGCTCTATGCCTGCTCCAGGAGGTAGACCATGGCTGGGTGGGCTCCTGCAGGATCTCATTTTGTCTGTGTCATATCTCATTTGTAAAGCTACGTCCTCACAAAGTGACAGACATCTCGGTTTTACGCTTATTGCTTTTTATCTCGGAAGGCGCTTGTCTCACCTCAGTGTTCAGTGTGGGTTCTGCTGCCAGCTGAAGGTGAATGGGGATGCTGTCAGTCTGAGAGAGGCCTGGGTGTTGGGGAAATGTGTGCACACAATGTGATGGCATCTACAGTGTATCGTCTCTTTTCATTTCACATCATGTCCTCCGTTCGGATTCAATAAAGCAATATTGCTGCGATCTATCTCTCTCTCTCTCTCTCTCTCTCTCTCTATGCACCCCCACAACCCTCCCTCCCTCCCTCCCTCCCTCGTCCCTCCTATGGGCCTAACATTTAAAGCTCCCCTAATTAAAAATGAGAAAGTCAATCCAAACAGATGGCCCAAGCTGGCTTTGGTAATTATCTGCGGGTGAACCATGGCCCCCGTAGAGTTTCACTGGAATGAACGGCCAGGCCTGTAGGCCTGAACTGAGACTCAACCAGCCTCGACTGTAGTCTGAGAGAGACAGCCCTCACTATAGCCTCACCTTGCTGTAAAACAACCTGGGACGTGTTCAGAAGGATTAGAACGTTGCAGGTTAGGAGTGTTATTGGCCTTTATCATGCCCCTATGACGCCTACTTCCTGATACTGTCTGAACCTGCCAAAATGAAAGCAGGTAGATGTGCTTCCTCTTGTGGATAAACATCCGGCTTATGTAGAGCAGACAGAAACTTCTTCTGTCTCTTCTCTCTGTGAAAAGAAGAATGTATGTGAGCATTCTGTCATGTTCCATCCTCCTGAACAAGACCAGGTTTATACAACAACACATGCTGTTATATGAACAAGACCAGGTTTATACAACAGAGGAGGTCTCCCTCTCATATAACCGTATGAAGACCTTCCCTTCTTCATAAGTGATAATTGTGATTTTGTGAATGTGTGTTTTGTGTGATTGTATGTGTGCATGTGCGTACGTGTGTGCATTAGTTAAAGAAACCAACTTTCCTATTTGCACATTGTCATCTGTCCTCACCCCAACAAAAGACCCATTCCCCTGCCGTCTAATGAGAAGCTTCTAACAACCTAATCTCCTTGAGACCAGGCTTTCCTTGACTGACGCCTCATATCAAAATAATCAAATACCTCGCTTGGGCGGAGCTCGTAATGAAATGTATTCCGTTTTTCTTTCCCATTTTCTTCCATTTTCTGCAATGTTGAAAGCATAGGCAACATGTCTCGCCAACATATTCTCCCATCGCCCCGCCCAGTTCAATCCGAGCCAGATCGACTAATCTCTCAAATTCTCCAGACATTCAAATGAGGCGTGAGAACTCGGTGACGTGGAGGCATGGCTAGGCGAGAGAGGAGAGAGGAGAGAGGAGAGAGGAGAGAGTACAGTAGATGCAGTCCAGACTAACAGGGTCACCTTGTCTCTCAAAACACCTGGACCTGCTCAGCTCACTTCACAACTGTGGAGACATCTAAATCTAACATGCAGCATTAAAGCCAGGTCTGTTGTACCTCTGGAACAGTTGCAGAAAGCTGGGCTGAAAGTCTCTTAGTGTTAGATTTATTAGACCGTACCGTACTGCAAGTCCTGTTGGTGTAATGGGCTGAGCAAATTGAATGGATCTGACCTCTGTGTGTTTGTGCCTCTGTTGCCGCTCTCACTACAGGTGGGGGAGTGTGGGTGTGTGTGGGTGTGTGTGTATGTGTGTGTATGTGTGTGTGTGTGTGGGTGTGTGTGCACCTCGAACACAGCTGGTCAGCTGGGTCAGCACATCGCCACGGTGACCTCTGAGCCGGACTTTGTGAGTGTGGCTTTCATGTTTGTTTCTCAGATCTGGTGACTGGGGTCTGTGAGAGAAAAGATCGAACCCAGAGCACACAGTGTGCAAAACAGCAAACAGCATCCACTCCTCTTCCTCTGCCGTGCTGAAAGACCTGCAGGAAGGATTAGAGTAGATTCTCTGGGACTGATAGAGGAGGGGAGTGAACGTGTGAAGAATGTGAGTCAGGGAAATGGGGGAAGAGGAAAGAGGGTGTGATTAGTGAGGGATATGGAGACGTTGGAGTGGGAGGGTTAGAAGGTAATGGACTGCTGATCTCTGATGAGTGTGACGATGGCACAGCCTGGGATTATATGACCAATTACAGAGATTGACTGTCGATTGACCTCTCTTTTCCCCCCCTTCTGCCCTGTCCCTGTCCCTCTCTCTTTCTCTTGTCTTTCTTTCTTTCTTTCTTTCTCTCTTTCTTTCTTTCTTTCTCTTTCACTCTCTTCCTCACTTCTGGTTGATCCTCTCTTTCTCTCCATCCATCCCTCCCTCTCCCACTCACTCTCTCTCTCTCTCTTCCTCCCTTCTGGTTTATTCTATCTTCCTTTCTTTCTTTCATCCATCCATCCATCCATCCCTCCCTCTCTCTCCCCCTCCCTTCTGGTTTATTCTCTCTTTCTCACCATCCATCCCTCTCTCTATCTCTCCCTCTCTCCTTCTCTCTGAGCAGCTAAGAAGACGTGTGCCCCTGCAGAGTTTGCGTGTCTGAACGGTCAGTGTGTTCCCGGCCGCTGGCGATGTGATGGGGAGCCAGAGTGTCCGGATGGCTCAGACGAGGCTGACGCCACCTGCAGTAAGTGGCCAGTCACCCCAAACACCCCTCAGACAGGCAGCCATCAGACAGACAGCCATCAGGCACAGTCTTCAGACACACAGTCATCAGACACACAGCCATCAGACACACAGCCATCGGACAGACAGACATCAGACAGACACACAGTCATTAGACACACAGCCATCAGACACACAGCCATCGGACAGACAGACATCAGACAGACACACAGTCATTAGACACACAGCCATCAGACACACAGCCATCAGACAGACAGCCATCAGACAGACAGACAGTCATCAGACAGACACCAGACAGACAGTCATCAGACAGACAGTCATCCGACAGTCCAGTTACGGTCACACACCCAGTCAACAATGGTCTGGTCGTTCTATAGTGACCCAGCCCTCTCCTCCTACACACTCAGTCTGTCAGTTGATGGCTGTGTTCCAAAATGCGTTCTTGCACTCTATCTAGAGCATATCCGTGCTTGGTGTACACTCTAGATAGAGTGCAAGATAGATATTTTCACCTAGCACGACCTGGGAAGTTGGTACTGAATATGTTTCTGTTTAATAAACGCTCATCTAATTAGTGCGCTCAAATGTGACTCGTATGATAGCTATAATTATAGCTATAATAATACTTGCATTATATTGGTTGTCTCATTATCAACAGGTCCAGAGAGTGTATACAGTAGAAGAGTAACTACCATTTAAGAACCAGACCTCTGCACTTCAAAGGGAAGCGACGTGGCTGATTAATTAAGGCTTAATTCTTTACAACTTTCTCTTAAATACATGCAGCAGAGCTACTCTCTTCACAGACGCACTAGACGGGATTCAATTTGTCTCTAGAAGCCCAGACTCTGGTTGTAATTTCCCCTGCTATTCCACTCAGGCACCGGTTCAGCCGCCTCTCACGCCCCCTGCCAAGACCCACGCTCTCCCACACACCTTCACCGACACTGTCAGACGAGAGAACAGGAGCTGGCTGATTACTGCTCTGCCAAGCACTCAGAGAGAGTCAGAGGGCTTTCATTTACTCAAGCCAGCTGACTCCCCCATATCCCTGCTGAGCAGCGGGGTGGGGAAGGGCTGGGTGGCGTTAGCATAGCTTACCTTACTTTCCAAAGTCAGGACATGATGCCTCAGAAAGAGAGGGTTATGCTATTGCTAAGGTTGTTCTGATTGATTGACTTGAACTACCGGCAAGACATTTTCATCATGTAAATGGTGAACCAACAGCAGATCCCAGAGGGTTTGAAATGAATTACGAAAAAAACAAAACAAGTCCAAATATTTTTGCTTCTATTGCAACTCTTGATCAGTAGTGGGCGTGTGGGCTGGTCCCATGAATAATGGAACAGCCAGCAAGTTGTTCTTGTCACCCCCAGAAAGTGGAGTGCGAGGGGGACACAGAGAGGGACCTCTGAAGGGTAATGTGTTTGTATTGGAAATCCAATTAAAGATGAAGGAGGGAGGGATTTTTGTCTCTGTGCTGCAGACTCCCGAGATAAGAGATCAAAATGAGAAAAAAAGTCATTTATATGGAAATCCTATATGTATTCATCAGATGTTTCAGACCATGTTCAAAACTCACAACCCAACAGTGAAAAGTTGTTTTTTTGCTCCTGAACAGTCGCATCAATAAAAGCTTGATTATTTTGGATACGCCATATCTGTAGAACTTGGAGCAGAGCCACAGTACTGTCTCAGCATGCATGCTCTACAGGCCAACCACCTCCCCTTCTTCATATGTGAGCAGGTCGGCTCTGTTATTTCCTGCCTTGGGAATAATCCTATATTACCAGGGTTAAACCATATGCCCCGTTTCCATGGCTACTACATACAGCATTTGACTCTGGGTTGAGCTGAGTTTACATATCCATCATAGGGCTCCCATCAGGTAGCAATTTGTCACAGTGTTCTACACAATGGAGAGATGTCCTTCCTCTTCCTCATAAATCAAGGTTGAATATGCCACCCAGGCGAGGCAGCATTCCCAGCCCAGCACGGCGCCCAGATGACAAAGTTCCAATGAGGAGTTTCACATCAGGGCTTTTTCCTGACAAGTACAAGTGCTGGTGGTTTCAGGCAGTCGGTCACAGACGGCTCTCAGAGAGAGGCTTCCACTGTCACAGTCGCCTTGAAACGGATGGGGAAGTGAGCGACTGGAGGGCTGGCTTAGTGTCTGCACTTAGCCAAGGAACAGCATGAGAGACAGGAAATCGATTAATTTCTCCACCATGCATGACTCTCTCTATCATTGTGAGATTCTCCATTCCTCATTTCCGTTGTTGAATTTGTCAAAACGTTTATTTTTTTCAGAAGCACATCATTACTGTATGACCCTGATGTGATTTCGATTGAAGTAGTAAGTAGTACTTCTCAAAGTGCTAGAATATTCTATAAAATAAAAAAAGTAAGTTGAATGAGCCCACGCGGTGAAACATGTCTGAATGTTCCATAATCACAAATGCCAATGAACTCTGAAAATGAGGCTTGCCCTTTGCGACGTTCCGCCATTGAACATGTACATCAATTAAGCTTGGCCTAAAGACGGGTGGCATTTAAAGCGCCGTCATGACAATGCCACAGACATCAGCTGAAATGGCAGCCAGTGGAGTAACAAGCTGTCGTCTGATAGATTCTGCCCCGAGATTAGAAAAGGATTGGAAATCGCTCTGGTAATGACAACACACCTTAAGCCATGCTCCGATAACTGATGAGGTATACTCTGGGTTCTCTCTCTTTCTCTTTCTCTGCCATCCCCTCACATGTACGCAATGCAAACTACACACACATACTTTTATCTCTCTCTGTCTCTTTCCCTTTCTCTCTCTTTTGCTCTTACACGCACATGTACACACACACACACACACACACACACACACACACACACACACACACACACACACACACACACACACATAAGCCCCAGATCTGTGCCAGATCATTCTAGCTCAGTGAGTGGGTTCCCAATTACACGCTGGAGTAACGCTACACTGGCACATTAATGATTCAGGATCTGGCCACGTTGAGTAGGTTACTCAAATGGACTGAAAAATGAATGGCTTTTTGGAGATTTATTTGCAATGCCATGTTTTCCTGCTGAAGTGACGACGTCTGTATCCGTCCTGTCTTGTTCAGTGTTCCAGTGAAGAAACAAGGAACGGTCACAAAGCTGACTTCATGTTAAGCCTGGTTCAGTGTGCATCCCGATCTCCCAAGTTCTGGGGGATCGTTTCTGCAGACCAAAGAGCACATTCTGTGTGAACATGTTATGGAGCTATACTAGTAGGTCAATACAAAAGGCAGAATGGCACATAAGGAGGTTGGTGAGGTGGTGGAGGCATGAAGAGACCGACATGCAACCTGAACGTACAGTCATGGCCAAAAATATTGGCACCCCTGTACTTCTTTCAGATAATGTACCACTTCTCCCAGAAAATTGTTGCAATTACAAATGCTTTGGTATTCACATCTTTATTTATTTTGTTTGCATTAGAACAACACAAAAAAAACAGAGAAAAAAAGCCAAATCTGATATCATTCCACATAGAACTCCAAAAATGGACTGGACAAAATTATTGACACCCTCAACTTAATATTTGGTAGCACACCCTTTGCTGAAATCAATTGCTTCCAGTAACCATGAATGGGTTTCTTACACCTCTCTACTGGAATTTTGGACCACTCTTCTTTTGCCAACTGCTCCAGGTCTCTCAGTTTTGAAAGGTGCCTTCTCCCAACTGTTGTTTTGAGATCTCGCCACAGGTATTTTATGGGATTTAGATCTGGACTCTTTGCTGGCCACTTCAGAACTCTCCAGCGCTTTGTCCTAAACCATTTCTGGGTGCTTTTTGAAGTATGCTTTGGGTCATTGTCCTACTGGAAGACCCATGACCTCTGACGGAGAGCCAGCTTTCTGACACTGGGCCCTACATTGCGCTCCAAAATTCTTTGGTAGTCTTCAGATTTCATGATGCCATGCACACAGTCAAGACATCCGGTGCCAGAAGCAGCAAAGTAACCCCAAAACATCTGTGAACCTCCACCATGTTTGACCGTAAGCACCGTTTTCTTTTCTTTGAAGGCCTCATTTTGTTTTCTGTAAACGGTACAAAAAGCTCTATTTTGGTCTCATGTGTCCAGGATGGATCCCAGAAGGATTTTGGCTTCCTCAGGTAAGTTTTTAGCAAACTCCAGTCTTGCTTTTTGATGTCTCTGTGTCAGCAGTGGGGTCCTCCTGGGTCTCCTACCATAGTGTCCCAATTCATTCAGATGGCGACGGATAGTGTGACCTTGACACTGTTGTACCCTGTGTCTGCAGGTCAGCTTGAATTTGTTTGGAAGTTGATCGAGGTTCTTTATCCACCATTCAAACAATCCTTCGTTGCAATCTTTCATCAATTTTTCAATTCCGTCCACGTCCAGGGAGGTTAGCTACAGTGCCATGGGCTATGAATTTCTTGATGACATTGCGCACAGTGGACACAGGAACATTAAGATCTCTGGAGATGGATTTGTAGTGTTGAGATTGTCCATGCTTTTCCACAATTTTGGTTCTCAAATCCTCTGACAATTCTTTGCTCTTCTTTCTTTTCTCCATGCTCAGTGTGGTACACACAGACACACAACACAAAGGTTGAGTCAATTTTTCTCCATTTAAACTGGTTGCAAGTGTGATTTCTATATTGCCTGCACCTGTTACTTGCCACAGGTGAGTTTAAATACAAATGAAAGGAGCATCACATGCTTGAAATCCAATTATTTCTTACAATTTTGAAAACCGAAGCATTTGTAATTGCAACAATTTTCTGAAAGATTTTTTTTTTTTTATTATTTAACCCAGGGGAGTCCCATTGATATGACGAGACCTCATTTTCAAGGGAGCCCTGGCCAAGAAAGCAGCAACACAGTTTAAAACAACATAAAAGCAAACATCTGCAGAGTAACACAACATATAAGCAACATATAAGCAAGCAACACCAAGAGCACAAAAGGCAAAGCACACAAGCAGCACACAGGATCCTATGTGTAACAGTAGACACAAAAGCAACAGACGATCAGCATTAAAAGGTACAAAAGCAAGACATAGAACACAAACGCAAAACATTAAAGCACATAAAATGCAAAGCATGCAGTAACAGTAAACACCTCGCAGAGGCATAAGGAGACAGGGGGAAACAGGTCTAGTGGAAGCAGTTACAGACTCATATGGAGTCTGCCTCCAAGCCCTTCACTAGACTTTTAAAAGCTCCACCCGGGATCAGATCCTCAATTTGTAAGTCAGTCTGTAAGTGGTTCCAAGTTACAGGGGCGGCGAACCTAAAGGCCTGCTTCTCAAGTTCAGTGCAAACCTTAGGGACGTTAAGTAAAAGTGTGTCGCTCAAACGCAAACAGTAATTACTAGTTTTGAGCGAGATATACCCACCAAGATAAGAGGGGAGCAGACCAAGGATAGACTTATATATAAAGATGTACCCGTGAGTTAGCCTGTGAAAGGCCAATGAAGGCCACTGAACTCTGGCATAAAGGGTGCAATGGTGAGTGAGAGCTTTGCAGTCTGTAACAAACCTCAGAGCCCTGTGATACACGGTGTCCAGGCGTTGCAAGCATGCCAATATGCAAGGGTGCAAGGGTGCCAATATTTTTGGCCATGACTGCATGTTATGAGCAACCAAATGTTTGCTAATGCCTTTCCCTGACAGCTTACCCTAACTTTAATCACTTACAGTGAATGCGTAACCTTAACCACTCAAAGTGAATGCCTGAAACTGCCTCACCGCCACGCAAGACGTAATTCACGTAACTCTCACTTAAAGTATCTTCAGTTTTTGACCTATCTTACAGCACCACACATGGTCGACGCTGGTATAGCTAGATAATACGTGCGCATACAACCTATTCTTTGGTCCTCAGAAGCAGTCCCTCAGTACATTTTCCATTGGAGACTATACTATATACTGCCAATTTGTAATATCGCCCATTGGTTTATACAGTGCTGCTTGAAAGTTTGTGAACCCTACAGGGATGGTCATTATTTTTGTAGAAAATATTAAAATGAACTTATAAAATCTTTATCAAAACCCCAATTCTTAATAAAGACATTCCAAATAAAGGACACAAACAAAAGAATATGATATATTTTCATTGTTTGTTTAACGAAAGTGGTTTATTTAAGAAGAACACATTTTTTCATGTGTGCAAATATATGTGAACCTCTTCAGTCAATAGCTTGTGGCACCTCCATTAGCAGCGATAACTTGGAGTAAACGTCTCGTATAGCCTCTAATCAGTCTCTGACATCTGTTTTGAGGGATTTTTGTCCACTCCACCTTACAGACCTCAGCCAATTAAGTGAGGTTTGAGGGGTGTCTGGCATGAACTGCCTGCTTCAGGTCCTGCCACAGCATCTCGATTAGATTTTGGCCAATCCAAAACACAAATCTTCTTTCTCCTGACCATTCTTTGGTAGATTTGCTTGAATGCTTTGGGTCGTTGTCTTGTTGGAAGACCCATTTTCAGCCCAGGTTTAGCTCCTTGACTGATAGCTTGACGTTCTGTTCAAGAATCTCCTGGTATACCTCAGAATTCATGGTTCCCTTAATGATGTGGAGTCGTCCAGGTCCAGAGGAGGAAAAGCAGCCCCAGATCTTGACTTTTCCGCCACAATGACTGTTGGGATAAGGTTCTTTTGGTGGTAGGCATTGTTGGGTTTTCACCAAACTTAGTGGTTTTGATTGTGACCAAAAAGGTCAATTTTTGACTCATCTGTCCAGAGAATGGACTTCCAGAAACCTTCAGACTTGTCCAGGTGGTCTCTGGCAAAGTTAGGATGGGCAGTTTGGTTCTTTTTTGACAGCAGAAGCTTCTTCCTAGCAACCCTCCCATGAATGGCATTTCGATTCAGTGTTCTTCTTATTGTTGAAGCATGCACAGTTACCTGAGATGCAGCAAGGGAGGTCTGCAAATCTCTAGATGTTATGTTTAGGTTGGTTTTTACCTGATTTATTATTTTTCTTGTGGCTCTTGGGGATATTTTGGAAGGGTGTGCACTTCTAGGCTGAGTTGCTGTCATGTTAAATGCTCTCCATTTGTAAATTATGGAGCTCAAATCTTTTTATAGCCTTCCCCAGACTGATGTGCTCTCACTACCCTCTTCCTGATGTCCTCTGAGATCTCCTTTCCTCTCAGCATGGTGTGTTTTGCATTCACCTGTATGGGTAACACAAAACTGACCAGGTTTCTTATCTCTATTTCTGGCCCAAACTCTTTCCTAAAAATCTCTCCTTTGATTGGTTCATTTGGTACCCAATTATTTACCCACCTGATTCTACTTACCTACTTGATTTAACCAATGCAACTAGGGGTTCACTTATTTTTGCACCTGCAATAATTTCTTTATAATTTTGTTTTCTACTACACACATGATTTCCTCTAAAACAACATATGGAATGAGTAAATATAAACCTGTTATGTCAGATAAGAAAGACTGGTTCTGATTAAATAAAGATTTCATGGTAAAAAATAAAAAGATCTATAATTGCACAAGGGGTTCACATACTTTCAAGCAGCATGACCGATGCAAGCAATTCTAGAGTGACAGCTGCACTCAGTAGTACCTGAGATAACTACTGATAGACATGTTGTTTTCTAAACCGGTCTATTATGCACTCATTTTGGCACATTGGCACAGAATTATTATGGTTCTCTGAGGAAGGATTTAATGAAAACAGTCTCTTTGTAGATATTGAACTTCAACTCCATTGAAATGTTTGCCACTGTTATGGGGAATAAGTAATGAAGGCTTGCCTCAGTTTATTGACTTTATAACGGAGAAGAATTTAGTTATGTAAAGAAATGTGTATCACTGTGTATACGTGTGTCAGAAAGTGTTTGCGTGTGCATGAGCATGTTCTTGTGAGTGCACTGAGTTCACATACTGTAGGCTCTTATGTTTTAACATAGATAATACATGTACTGCATACATACTTGTGTGTGTGTGTGTGTGCGTGCGTGCGTGAGTGAGTGTCCACAGTATGTCATGCTTGCTCTAATGACCTGTATTTGAACCCTTCTAACCCTTCTAATACAAATAGTGTTAAATTATGCAGTATTCACAGTAATGCTAGCCCATGGTAGCTTGGTGAATGCAGTCTGATCCATGCTGTGCAGCGGTAGCAGGAGTGTGCTCTGCACTGTACCTGATCCATAATTCACAGAGAGGGACGCGGCTACGTACGCTAGCCAGGCTTAATGAAGCAGTAAATCTGCCTGTGACTCATGTTATCTGAGCGTTTTGTGCCATTTCAGCTCAGCGCTAGAGGCCAAGTTCCTCTCAGCCCCCCGCCAGCGACACACTGGCAGGCTGCTGGGATGGTGAGCCAGGAGCACTCACAAAGACAAGCTTAGCTCTTATTTAGAATTCATTTTATCCTTATTTTTAGTTCAGTCCAGAGACATCATAGACGATGTACTGTTGTGTCTCACATTGAATTTCACAAAATATGAAATAGCACATTTGACACGACACCACAATGGCACATTGAACGCCACACATCGGGTTGTATATGTAACAGTCTGGAGCGACGTAGGATTGTTCAGAAAGTAAGAGGAGGATCGAGAAGGAAGACTAGGAAAGACATGAAGTACTTACTGTATTTGTGAGGACAGATAGTCCTTAGAGAGATAATGAATGCATGGCATCAAATGAAAAGCCCAACTCATACTGGATCACACAGTTCAACTGAAGTGAACTCTTGTATACTGTCCATGATACATTCCTGGAGAGATGTCCTGCCATCACAGCAGAAACAACACCTCAAGTTTTTCTCTAGTGGTAAACACCGTACTGTCGACACCCCTGTCAGTTTGCCTATGAGTCATTGGCTTCTATTCATGTACAGTTGACAGAAGTTTAGAGCTCAGATGCCGGTGTGACGATGTCGTCTGTCTATTGGCCCTCCGCAAACAAAACCCATGAGTGACTTACTTAGTGAAGTCAGAGGGTTAAACTGATCTATCAGTACCTTGTTGTCTCAGTGCAGAGAGAGAGCCACTCTGGCACACAGTGGTATTTGATTCCCTTGTTTGCGGTGTGTGGGATTAAGTGTGCGCTTCATCAAAAGGCCATCGATTAGAGGATAGGACAGCTTGTCTTTCTGATTTAACATGATTCCTCTTCCACCCCCTGCCCCTCTTCACCCCCTACCCCTCTTCACCCCCTACCCCTCTTCACCCCCTGCTCCTCTTCCACCCCTGCTCCTCTTATCATCTTCCATCTCCTCCTCCCTCCTTCCATCTCCTCCTCCCTCCTTCTATCTTCTTCCACTCTGTAAGGATGGCTACCATTTTGCTGCAGGATAATCATTCAAAAGGTCATTGGGGCAGTACGTCTCTGTCTCTCCCTCATTTGTCTGTATGAACTGTATCACTCTTCCTCATCATCACATGTCTCCTCTCTCTGTCTCTATCTCTCTCGCCCTTCATCTCTCTCCCTTTCTCCATTCTTTGTCCCTTTACGCTATTGCTATTGAGTTGTTCACCTTGTATTTCTGAACAATGCTGTAGTCTGAGCACATTCTCTCTCTCTCTCTCTCTCTCTTTCTCTCTCTCTCTCTCTCTCTCTCTCTTTCTTTCTCTTTTTCTCTTTCTTTCTTTCTTTCTTTCTTTCTTTCTAAATGGCATATATATATATATATATCTTCCTCTGACATTTTCTCTCGCTTAATAATTTCCTTTGGAGTGGTTGTCTTTCTGTTGTCTCTCTGGTCACTCTGGTCACTCTGTCTCCCTGGTAACATCACTCTGTCTCCCTGGTCACTCTGTCTCCCTGGTAACACCACTCTGTCTCCCTGGTCACTCTGTCTCCCTGGTAACATCACTCTGTCTCCCTGGTAACATCACTCTCCAGTCACCAGCTGCTCTTCTCACCCCATATGGACCCTCCTGACACCTTCAGAAACACAAACACTCCTCAATGTCATACTGGCCTTGGGCAAAAAACGCATCCTTGCATCCTCTACTTCCTTCCAATCTCTGATCTAACAGAATTGGATCGATGGAATCAATCCAACCACGTACAACCATTTATTACTTCCAGGATGGAATGAGAACGAGGGATGCATTTTCCCTGTTACACTGCAAACTTCCTTCCACGCTTAAAAAAAATACGACCAAACCACCTCTGTGAGCCAGCGCGTTCCCACCTCGTGACTCTGCGACATGCGACCGGGCCTCCGCTCGGCCACGTGGTGACGGAAGGTTGTGACACATCCCGAACACCTGACACGGGAAAACAAGATGAGACAGATCCCCACCAGGCCCATTGATGTGATTCCACAGCTTAATGTCCAGGCTGTAAGCAGAGATGTATAATTAACCACAACATGCTTCATACTAAACAGTGTAATCTGGATCAAACATCTCCTGTGCCAACTAGAGCAGATTGAGCTAAACAGGAGGAGGGGGAGCCAGCGGTACAGTACATGGGCTGGTCTACACGTTCTCTTCATGTCCCTTTAGGGCTGGCAGAGTATACAGTAACATATATTGGTTTAGAGTTTGGATGTATTATATTGTATCATGAGGATGTTAGTGGGTCCAGCAGGGGTGTGTTGTTGTTGTTGTTGAATGTCCATTGTAACAGATGGACTGATAAACGTTGTATTGTTGTTTGATGTTGTTGTTGTCTTTATGGGCCTACGGAGACGCCCCCAGTCATCTCCCATCCCTCCCCTACAGGCAAACAGACATGCCCTCCGGAGAAGTTTGACTGCGGAGGCTCCACCAACAAGTGTGTCTCGTTGTCGTGGCGATGCGACGGAGAGAGGGACTGCGAGAACGGGGCGGACGAGGAGGACTGCGCTGCCGGTGAGTGTGACGGACAGCTGTCAATCATCACCCTGCATGCTGTGGGAGCTGAGACAGAGGACCCCGCCTACAGTGAACGTCGTCTTAGGGTTGAGACTGCTGCACCGCGACAGACCAAAAAAATAATATCACACATTGATATGATTTGAGATTCCCATTTCCTTCTCGTATGGCAGCTTTTCTACCCGTGCTTATCTTCCACAGACCAAAGATATGACAGCAATATGAAACACAATATGACACAATAGGAAACATATTGGAACTCATGTCTCATATGTTTTGCAGGGAGATACGACAGTATAAAAGTCGGTTCTTCCGAGAAAGTGTAACTTTGATGTGAAGTCAACTTGGATATGGTGCGTCAGCAGCTTCTCCCACGACTTATCACCACGGCAGCCAGATTCTCTCTCTCTCTCCCACCCATCAAACACGGCATCACCTCCCCCCCCACCCAATCAGACGTCTCCGTCACGCGCTCCGCCACCCCCCCCCCCCCCCCCCCCTCTGTGACTACCCCTGCCCTACTTACCAAGCGCCGTGAAGAATCGGCTTCTCCTTTTCTCCCTCACTCCCTCACTCCTGCACGTCAAGAAAGAGGGTTGGAGGCGACAGAACAGCAGGAGGCGAGATGTTTGGACTTTGAAGATTTTGCACAGAGGCACGTGCGGAAGCTTCACTCTTATTTTCCTCCGATGGAGAAAGAGACGAGAAAAGACGTGTGTGTGTGTGTGTGTGTGTGTGTGTGTGTGTGTGTGTGTGTTTTGTATTTTATCCGAAAAATCCACAGTCATATTTTTCACAGCGCGTTTCCTTTAACTTGGAAAACAAATACAAACCTGAACATGAATTTACAGAGCAAAGAGAGAGAATTACCGTTGGTTGAATCGTACTACGCCATCCCGATCACGCCTCGTGACTTTTGTCCTGGTTCCTCCCTGTCTCAAAGTGGCTCCCAGTGCTGGAGTAAGTTGATACCTAATACCTTCTGAGCTGGTAGAGCTTTTCAGCCCACATCCATAGAGATCCAATCGTTTTCTCATTCTAATATCTGTATTGATGCCCCAGTCTAAGCCTCTCAGCAATGACATCAGGGCAGGGGCCACTTCCCCAGGAGGTGAACCACTGTAGAGCAGGGAGGGACAGAGTCATCTTACCCATTAGATGAACCACTGTAGAGCAGAGACAGGGTCATCTAACCCTGAAGATGAACCACTGTAGACCATGGAGGGACAGAGTCATCTTACCCTGCAAGAGGCAGTGTGTGCACAGGCCAGCCAAGCAGCAACACACACATTCAACTTCTCAAAGCATCACATTTGGCTCTTGTAAAGAATACGATAAGATTCATCTGTAGAATCAGGTGTGATGATCGCGGAGCCTGGTGGAGGTAGAAATCAGAGGCCGGGCTCATTGTAACGCACGGAACTGAATGACGAACGGTATCAAACAAGTGCAGTCAAGGGCACCATCTGTGGTCACGTGTGGTCAAGGTAGGGTATAGACTTGACTATGAAAAGTAAACGGCCTAAACCCTGAATGGAACCTGACAGCTTGGCGGGGGACCGCAGTCATATTTCACCTGAGCTTGCCGGGCCGATAATTGATTTCCTGCCGGCACATACGTGTGTGTGTGTCAGATGCGCCTGTGTTATATCGCTCTAATTATGAGCGGCCGAAAGGGTTCAGATCTTTTAATTTGCAGAAATTGAGTGCTGGGAGCGGGGAGGGAGCTGGAATTACCCCTCAGCCCCGATTATGTCTCAGCGCATCTGTTCTGCTGCCTGACTCGACACTCAGAGACTCGGCAGTGGGAGGATTCACTTCAGACAACCTGAACCGGGCTGGAGGTTGTCATTCAGGCTGAGAAGGTTCATTCATAATGACGCAAACAAATACACAACACGTGCCCTCTTTATGCAAGTGCATGCGCAGCCACTCAATAGGCCCACTTGAGTAAAGTGCGTGTGTGTGTGTGTGTGTGTGTGCGTGTGTGCGTGTGTGTACAAGCGTGCGTGTACAATGATATGTAGACATATTCAAAACAAAGACATATTCTTGTTTTGAATATGTAGACATAATCAAAAACAAAGACATATTCGCAAAAAGGCAGTCTGTAGGAGAATACAGAGCTTGCACACACACACCCACACACACACACACACACACACACACACACACACACACACACACACACACACACACACACACATTCTGTCGAGGGGTTTGGGGGCTGGTGCACACAGGGTTCATATGTGGGTAGTCTAATACTAATACTTGTAGAAACATAAAAGCCTGTTCTTTGTTTTGATTTGTTGCGACACATATTGGTTTTTCTACACCCTCCGTTTACCCAGAGTGCTCGAAAGAATACCAAGTCCCAAAGTGGACGGGCCAGAGCTTAATCCCCATTTAGATCCCCTGTTCACACCAGGGACCCTGGAGACCGGTTTCCCTTGAAGACACACTACAACCCCAAGTCACCCAGAACCCTCCCGGTCCTAGCAGAATTGATGGAACTTAAAAAAGAAAATGTGGTCCAGGCGTTGTGCTAATTGAGTCATCCACATGTTGAATTATACATTAAGTAGAATCCAGCTCTCTCCAGAGCTCCTGATTAACGCTACGTTTAAGCTGCTGCATCCCCCTAAAGAAAGTGTAGCTCCTTCACAGTCATGTGGACTAATGCGTGCGTGCGTGTGTGTGCATGCGTGTGTGTGCGTGCGTGTGTGTGTGTGTGTGGGTATGTGTGTGTGCGGGTATGTGTGTGTGCACTGACTAGGCTCTCAGGCGCTGTTAGGAGTGCGCCTGTCTGCTGGGATCAGGGCCAGGCCAGGTTAGTGTGTGTGGATGCTGTATGACAGACAAATCAGGGTCTTCTCCTTCTCCTGTCGTGTGTGTGTGTGTGTGTACGTGCGTGCGTGAGTGTGTGAGTGCGTGAGTGAGTGTGTGTGTGAGTGCATGAGTGAATGTGTGTGTGAGTGTGAGTGCACGCGTTTGTGTGTGTGTGAGTGTGTGTGTGAGTGTATGTGTGTGTGCGTGCGTGAGTGAGTGAGTGTGAGTGAGTGCGTGTGTGTGCGTGCGCGCGTGTGTGTGCGCACTTTATACATATTTTAATCCACCAGATGTACTCTGAGTCCAATGAGGTCCCCGTAGTGAAATTGAACCCGGCAGACTCTTGTGTCCCAGTGGTGATGCTACTAAAACCAAAGTTTGCTTTCCACACAGTTCCCTTAAGCCTCCAACAGAACAAACAGTCGGATCCCACGTGAGCCATTTCCTCTCCTCTTTATGCTACTAATGACAAAAGATAAAAAAAATGATGTCAGGGCTGCCCTATATGCTTGGAACGTAATTTTTTCTCCTCTCTCAAGTCCTTGGTTTATCTCCTGTGTGAGCATTGCCGCTGGCCCTGTCCCCCCGTCCCCCGTCCCCCCCCATGTGATTTTTCTGGCAGCTCGTTTGAGGTCAATACTCATATCACCATAAAAGCAAACTCCCTCTTCTATTATCCTCCTCCTCATTGTCGTCGTCCTCCTCCTCTCCCTGTTCCTGGTCCGTTACGGGAGTGTGTTGTGTGTCGATGTGTGTGTTGTGTGTCGATGTGTGTGTGTGTGGCGTTGGCAGAAAAGGTCAGTGTTGACTTGCTCCCAGGTGCAGAAGGGCGGCCTGTCTAAACCGAAGACGGTGTGACCTTCCTTTAGAACGGGCCCTCGGTGGGGAGCTCTCTCTCTCTCTCTCTCTCTCTCTCTCTCTTTCTTTCTCTTTTTTTCTCTCTCTCTCTGTCTCTCTCTTTCTCTTTTTCTCTCTCTCTCACTCTCTCTCTCCTCCTCTCTCTTTCTCTCTCTCCTCTCTCTCTCTATCCCTCTTTATCTCTCTCACTCTCTCTCTCTCTCTCTCTCTCTCCGTCTCTCTCTCTCTCTCTCTATCCCCCTCTCTCTCTCACTCTCTCTCTCTCTCTATCCCCCCCTCTCTCTGTCTCTCTCTCTCTCTCTCTCTCTCTCTCTCAGGGTCTAATGTGACAGAGGAGTGACCGTTCATCCCTTTCTCCTCTACCTTACAGGCAGCGGTTGCCGGCGGCAACCGTCTCCCCGCATCAGAGCCTGTCCTCTCCAGGAGAGAGAGAGAGAGAGAGAGAGAGAGAGAACTGGGTCACACCACCCCACTCTGATTGGTCGGCTCAGAGGATGTCACATGACCATCGGATCCTCTCCAGCTCCTAACTAATAAGACCATGTAAACCTGCAGTAACACCAAGCCAGGATACCGCGCTTTTAAACCCTTCTACTCAAGTGGAATGAAGTCGTCCCCCCCCTTCCCCCCACACACACACACCCAAAACACATCAAAAATAGCACTAATGTACTAATGGCTCCTCCCATGTGTAATGCGCGTGTTTATCAACTCTCCTTAATAATTGATGATGGATTAGTAGTAAGCGAGGGTGCAGTCTGTACGCAGCGGGTGGCGTGCGTGTGTTTGTGTCCATAACGCGAGACGTATTCAAACAGAACACGGTCTTCATACTGATGAAGATGAAGAGATAGCGAAGCAGAATGTAAAATGGTTCTATTTATTTATAACTTTTTTTTTGGGGGGGGGGGGGGGGGGGGGTAGTTCTGTGGAGCGAATATGGTGCGTGATAATCCTCTATTGCCCTACTGTAGAAAATTAATTCATTAAGAGCTGCTATGTGTAATGGGAAATGCATGGTGCATTTATCGAGCATATGGTATAATAAGCAGGATGATGGTGATGGCCTGTTCCCACGTTTGCTTGGCTCATTCTGACCTGTTTGGCTTTTCTGCTCTGTAAATGGTGATTCTAATCTCCCTACACGCCCCCCTCTAATTCACAACCTCATATTCACACAGTGTCATAATGTTGACTGATTTAGAAAAAAATCTGCAAACCATGTTGATTCAACCCTCTGCTGGGCTTCTCTATGGATGATATGAGCTTCCAAAGGTCCCCATCCTGACTGTACCGCAGATTGAATTTGTACAAATTCATTTCCACTCCCCGCGGAGAGAGACGTCCTCTGTTTCAGATGCTGTTACAAAGCCATTCATGTTCCCCGGGAAGAGTGGTAATAATGAAACATCTCCAATTTACACCCTCGCTTCAAAATCCTCTTTCATTTGCATAGTGCAAATGGCATTCTTCACAGAAAGCTTCAGAGAGCAAAGTGAACGAGACCAGGAGAGAGGCAGGGACAGACCCCTGCGGTCACGAGGAATATCAAAGCTCTGCTCTCAGTGGGAGGTTTTCTCCGGTGAGGCTGACAGTGGGAGGATCACTGGCTTGTGTACTCAGACAGAGAGAGACAGAGAGAGGGAGAGAGAGACAGAGAATGGGAGAGAGAGACAGAGAGAGGGAGAGAGAGACAGAGAAAGGGAGAGAGAGACAGAGAGAGGGAGAGAGAGACAGAGAGAGGGAGAGAGAGACAGAGAAAGGGAGAGAGAGACAGAGAATGGGAGAGAGAGACAGAGAGAGGGAGAGAGAGACAGAGAAAGGGAGAGAAAGGGAGAGAGAGACAGAGAAAGGGAGAGAGAGACAGATTCTCTCTCTCTCTTTCCTCCCCTGCTCTGGGTACCCTTTTATTGATCTGTTTGTTTAATGTGGGTTTTTATATGATGTATAGTGTGTTGAGAGCATTGAAAATGCAATTTAAAACAAAATAAATAAACTCTCTCTCCCTCTCTCTCTCTCTCTCTCTGCTCAGAGGATGTAACACCAATATCATCTCTCCTATCAGTTGATATCCTTGTTTATTTGCGACTGGTTGCTGGCATCATACCAAATACCAATCCAATCCATCGATCTGTCTCTGTTTCCCTGCCCTTCTCCCTCTCTCCATCCCCGCTCTCTCTCTCTCTCTCTCTCTCTCTCTCTCTCTCTCTCTCTCCATCCCCGCTCTCTCTCTCTTTGTCTCTCTCAGTGCTTTGAGGTGGGCCTTAACCGTAGGGTATCGCATACCACAACATGTGTACAACACACTGTGATCTCTTCATCATTCTTCATATCGAGATCTACCTCTGACGAGATGTAACATCTAGTAACATCTCCCCCTCTGTCCCTCCCCCCCCCCCCCCCTCCTCCCCTCCCCCCAGACGCCAAGGCCTGCCCCAAAGGGGAGTTCCAGTGCGCCAACCGCAAGTGCCTGGCGCCCGTCTACGTGTGCGACGGCGACGACGACTGCGGCGACGCCAGCGACGAGCTCAAGTGCTCGGCCCCCCCGTCCTGCGGCCCCCACCAGTTCCCCTGCAACACCTCCGAGTGCGTCCCCCTCATGTGGAGCTGCGACGGGGACCCCGACTGCCCCGACGCATCGGACGAGTGGCCCGAGCGCTGCGGGGGGGACCGGGGGGCCCTCCCCCCCCACCCCCACCGCCCCTACCCCTACCCTCCTCCGGCCCCCCGCAGGGCCAACTGCACGGCCGGGGAGTTCCGCTGCTCCAATGGGGAGTGTGTGCGTCTGACCTGGAAGTGTGACGGAGACCCCGACTGCAAGGACAAGTCGGACGAGGCTGACTGTCGTACGTTGGTTGAACCTCACACTGGGTTCTTTCTCTGTCTCTCTCTCTCTCTCTCTCTCTCTCTCTCTCTGTCTCTCTCTCTCTCTCTCTCTCTCTGACTCTCTCTCTCTGACTCTCTCTGACTCTCTCTCTCTGACTCTCTCTCTCTGACTCTCTCTCTGTCTCTCTCTCTCTCTCTCTCTCTCTCTCTCTCTCTCTCTCTCTCTCTCTGACTCTCTCTCTCACGCAAGGGGGTGTCACTGTCGGTTATGTTCACACACGCACTCACACACACCACACACATACGCAGTCACACACAATCATACTCACACATACTCACACAAACATACACGCACTCACACGCACACGCACACGCACACAGGTTTTCATTTAGAACGCTGTTGGGAGTCCACACACACTCCCGACTCCCGACCTGAGTAGACATCTGGTTCGGGGTGGCGACTCGATGCCCTTGGTCTTAGTCTTTACCGCTGGCGCATTCAGGAGCGAGCTCCTTTGTCAGAGCGCTCTAGCAGCACCAGCAGCCTAATCACAGTCAGTCACCACCTAATGCTCACTTCTCCTCTGTCTGGCTGGCTGTCTTGTCTGTCTACCGTTCTGTCTGTCTGTCTACCTTTCTATCTGTCTGTCTGTCTACCGTTCTGTCTGTCTGTCTACCTTTCTATCTGTCTGTCTGTCTGTCTGCCTGTCTGTCTGTCTGTCTACCTTTCTGTCTGTCTGTCTACCTTTCTATCTGTCTGTCTGTCTGTCTGTCTGTCTGTCTGTCTACCTTTCTGTCTGCCTGTCTGTCTGTCTGTCTACCTTTCTGTCTGTCTGTCTGTCTACCTTTCTATCTGTCTGTCTGCTTGTCTATCTGTCTGTCTGTCCACCGTTCTGTCTGTCTGTCTACCTCTCTGTCTGCCTGTCTGTCTGTCAGCCTACCTCTCTTTCCACCTGTCTCTCTCTATCTGTCTGTCTGTCTGTGTGTCTGTCTGCCTGTCTGTCTGTCCACCTGTATCTCTCTCTCTGTGTCTGTCTGTCTGTCTGTCTGTCTCCCTCTCTCCTGACCAGACACTCAAACCAGCGTGTTAGTTTACCTCTCTACACACACTGAACCGCTGGCGCGTGTCCGTCCGTTTGTGTGAGGAGGGGAAGAACGTATCTCCGCGGAAACAAACACACATTTTCTTCCACCTCTGCTGTGTCACTTTTGTCACAGAGCACATTTTCATTCCGCCGTGCCCAGAAACAATTTGTCATCCGCAGTTTTGTCTTTGGTGGAGAAGAGGGGGGGGGGGACATTTATTTACAATAATAAACACCCCCAGAAAGCCAGAAAGCCAGAAAGCCCACATAGTTCCGCTGTTCATTATCAAGTTGTATGGTACACACATCACACACCACCTCCACCACCTCTCTCTCTCTCCACGCTGTCATAGACACACGAGTTAGCAGCCGCCATTGATGTCATTTCAGCCAATCGGAGGCTCGCGTCGCCCCAGAGAGACTCCGGGAGAGACACACGGAAGAGCGAGTGTCCAGAGGTTGCTAGGCAACCCGTGAATGTCCTTGAGTGGTTTTTTAGGTTTTTAAAAAAAAAAAAAAATTATAAAAGCCCTTGAATAACAGCGAGAGGCTTGGTTTGGCAAGAGAATTCTGATGGAATGGGATGAACTGTGGCAGTGGCACTCTGGCTCATAGGAAGCTGGTGATACGATGGTGTGTTCAATACATGAGGATCAGCCCTACACTGAACACACACATCCAGCAGGGCATAACATGCGCTTTTTGGTCTACCAGCCTTCTCCTCTGGTGGAGGAGAAGGTTCACACACATCCACATTTGTATCTTTTAAACCCAACATTAAGGCGAATATCACCAAAAAAAGAAACGCTCGCGTGACTTCTGGCGCCTTGAAAATGACTCCCTGCACAGAACAAACCTCCTGTAGACCTTAACGTTCACGCCTGCCCCTGTCAAAATACATATCCAGATTTTCCCCTGCATGTTTTCTATCTCACGCGGTGGTGTGTGAGTCGCTGTCTCTTGTGCTGTGGCGTGCTGTCGAATTAGACTGTTCTGCTTTATTAGAGGTTGTAACCAGAGACGTGGTTGTAACTAAGAGAGCTCAGAGACTCTCTGAGGGGGGGGGGGGGGGGGGGGGGGGGGGGTTGTTTGAAAGTCAGGAGAAGCGTGAGGGAGATGGCAGCGGTTACGGTCGCGTTGTCACAAATCAACGGTGACCATAATTGCGGATCGCACGCATACAATTTGCGAACCTTTGTTGGCTCCCTGCCAAAGTGCCTGGTAAGACGTACAGATTTAGCCGCCAGTGGCAAGGTCTACCCGCGTTTGGCGGGTGGCGGGGGTTGTGTGTGTGTGTCTCTGTGTATGACAGTGAGTCTCTGTCTCTGGGTGTCTCTGTGTGTGTGTGTGTGTGTCTGTGTGTATGACAGTGTGTGTCTGTGTGTGTGTGTGTCAGTGTATCACAGTGTGTCTGTGTGTGTGTCTCTCTGTGTGCGTGTGTCTGTGTGTGTGTGTGTGTGTGTGTCTGTGTATCACAGTGTGTCTGTGTGTGTGTGTCTCTGTGTGTGTGTCTGTGTGTGTGTGTGTGTGTGTCTCTGTGTATGACAGTGTGTCTCTGTGTGTGTGTGTGTGTCTGTGTGTAAGACAGTGTTTCTCTGTGTGTCTGGGTGTGTGTCTCTGTGTGTGTGTGTGTGTGTGTGTGTCTGTGTGTAAGACAGTGTGTCTCTGTGTGTCTGGGTGTGTGTCTGTGTGTGTGTGTGTGTGTGTGTGTGTGTGTGTGTGTGTGTGTGTGTGTGTCTGTGTGTAAGACAGTGTGTGTCTGTGTGTCTGGGTGTGTGTCTCTCTGCAGAGCGTCAGTAGGTTATTAGTCCTAATCAGATCCTAGCTCTCAGATTGATCTCCCAGATGGGGAGCCATGCTCTGTCTGTCTGTCTGTCTGTCTGTCTGTCTGTCTGTCTGTCTGTCTGTCTGTCTGTGGCGGTACTGCGGCTGTCCTGTTCACCTCCTCATAACGCTATATCATATCCTCCATTTCCCGGGTCTCTATATTGCTTTTTAGCGTGATTTGGAAGGGAGTTTCATAAGCGTGTGTTCTCACCCCGAGGCGCTGATGAAAGGATATTAATGGTGAACGGGGGTGGATATTGAATCCAGTCATTTATCCCGGCACCACAGGTTAACTGCTTCCCCTCCAGGCAGCTCTCACGCCCACGAGGGATTGATTATGATGGTGTGTG
>NC_139655.1:37452681-37462681 GCF_951799395.1 Argentina silus | reverse complement strand
GCCACCCATAGAAATCAGGGGAGAGAAATGATGCAATCGAGATTCCCACGTCTGGGGAATTCGCAGGGGTCAGCACAACCGGAGCGCAATGGCTGAGCCTCGCCCTGGGTGAACCACCTTCTTGATCATGGTGTCTCCCTCGCCATCAACGGCGAATCAACGGTGACCCTAATTGCGGGTCGCACCACTTTCGCTTTTATACTGAAGCATAGAACTCGCGCACCTTTGTTGGCTCCCCGCCAAAGTGGCTGGGTAAGATTTACCCACCAATGCCAAAATCTACCCTCATTTGGAGGGTGGCTAATCGGGGGTTAATTCTTTGCCCTGCTTACCTCCAACCATCAGGGAGGGGAGACGCAAAACTGACCATGAACCAGTCTTTCATTAAGAGCAACTTCATCTTACTCCACAGGCACAGTGGGCAATGACCAGATCCATACCCTTATCATCCCCCCAGGTCAACTGGATACTAGATAACCGCTTTAATTGAACGTGGCCCATCATTGTCAATGAGCTGGCTGGCTTGACATTGTTCAAGGTTGTTTCCCTTCCGTGGGAAACGATCTTCAGTCCCTTTGTGTCTGTTTTGAGTCATGTCTGTCTGGGAGCCAATGGCCTGCTAATTGGGGGTGTGGTGGCGGCTGCCACTGTCCTGCTGATCTATATATGTATTTACAAGGAGGGAAATAATGAGGAGCAGAGAGGTTAATGGTACACAGACACACAGGATCAATAGAGAAACTATTCCACTGTTTTTTAATGACTATTCATGATTAGTATTCCACCTGGTGTTGAACTGTGTTTCTCTGTTAACATTATAGAATCCTATTAAACGCTTTAGAATATCCTCAATACTTTTCCACAGAAAGAAGCGGAATAAACAGATGTTGTTTACATGATGAATGGAGTCATTGGAGTATCTGTCAGTCTGCATGTGTATCCATATATCTGTGTGTCTGCCTGTCTGTTTGCTTGACTCTCTGTCTTTCTGTGTGTGTGTGTGTGTGTGTGTGTGTGTGTGTGTGTGTGTCTTTCCAACCATCCTCCCTCCCTTTCTTCCTTCCATCCATCCATCCGTCCATCTCCTCACCTTTGACCTCCTCCTCTCTCTCCTCTGTGTCTCCTGACAGGGAAGAGCCCCTACCTGCTGTTCACCAACCGTCATGAGATCAGGCGTATCGACCTGGTGAAGAGAGACTACACCCAGGTGGTGCCCACCCAGAAGAACGCTGTGGCCTTGGACGTAGACGTGGCCCACAACCGCATGTTCTGGTGCGACCGCTTCCACCGCAAGATCTACAGGTACTGTACCAAAAGCAATCATCAATCAATCACTGTTTGGAATGTGGTATTTCCCCCCGAGACAACACATCTGCACCCCCCCCCAGGGAGGACAGGGTCAGCCACCTGAGGTATGATGCCAGCAAGTTCAGTCACTGGCTCAAGCCTCTAGTCACCGGTGGGGATTGAACTAGCGACCTTCCGATTGCTGGCCGGCCAGCCTCTCTAAGCTCTAGACTACCTGCTGCCCCAGGCCATCCTTACCATTTGACCCTGATTTCTGTTCAATGTGGTCCCTGCTCAGGGCATCGGTTAGCCTGCACTCTAGGAATAACGATACTGTATACTGTATGGAAACCCGTAGTGGCTCCTGGAGGTAGAAATCGGAGGACAGGCTCATTGTAATGTATGATGAAATGAGGAATTCCATGCGTTACAATGAGTGTGTACCATTCCTCATTCCATTCCATGCATTTACAATTAGCCTGTCCTCCGATTTCGATTTCGAAAGTTGATTTGACATCAAATTGATTTGACATCAAATCAAATATCAGCCTTTACCCTGACGGCAATGTAGAATGTGTTTGTGTTCGAAATGTGAACTGTGATGGAAATCTTTCAGTGAACAACAATAAACGATGTCTGGTCTCAGTTGAGAGTTTTAATGCATATGCAAAGTTTAAACAAAGTTGTTTACGGCCAGATCAGCATTCCTTCACCAACAGTGTGGATTCAGAGACTGATGCCGTGGCTGAGGAGAGGACCGTCCTTTACTCTAATGCTCGTACGTCAGAGGTCTAGGAGTAAACATATCTTGTACCTGTTTGCTGATAAAGAAGCTTGGAAAGAAGCGTAGGCGTTGTGAGCCACTATTACAATGTCTCAGCCTACAGTTAGAAGTGTTCCAAGGTTACACACTGTCTATTGTATGATAGAAGGAGCAGTCGGTTTTGGTTCTTCCTCAGTCACATAATGGAAAATAACAAGTACATTGGGTCACAACAAGGTCAATACATTTCATACAAGACTTAAGCAAAATAGTACAAATACATTTTTTGTCATTACAGAACATTCATGTTGGTCTGTGGTGTTCTTTGTGGCATATTCATACAGATTAATATCCGTATATTATAATTATAATTATTTTTATTATATCTTTAAACTGTTCTCATTGAAACATTAGGGAGGCAGCACACTGATACTGATCCCTGTTTTATCTCTTTGAGATAAAGATCCTACCTGATCTCTATCTCATGGGAGCGGTTAAAATGGGACAGTGTCCTTTTAATACATCCAGAGCTCTCTGGAGAGACTCCAACTGAAGGATAACAGCTCTGTTCAGAGGTGGGACTGACACCTGCCTCCCTCCCTCTCTCCCTCCGCCCTCACACCTCCATGCTCTCAAAGTGTAAAATCATTAGCTTGTTGGACCTCTTCTCTTCTGGGTGATGTTTCTCCTAACGAGACACACTGACCGTGAATTGAACCCTGCTGAACGACTGTAGGGTTTACCTAAAGACACCTCGCTTCACAGGACCACTGCTTCTATCAGCAACCCAAGATGATATTATTCATATAGCTTATTTTGGAATTGGTAGCACACACTCCTGCAAACATACACAGAGACATGTATGGGTCTCTATATAAACATTGGGTAGAAAAATAAATGATATTTTCATTGCATCGTCAACATAGTCAATAAGGACGCGTTTAAGTGCAATAAACCATCATTTATGTTTCTATTTGAGAGTATTGTTGACTTATTGGATCAACCCCGGGCTGTACTGGCTCAAAGACACTCGCAACTGACCTTTCCCTTTTTTCTCTATATAAACTTGTCTACATGTGTGCTCATATACTGTACACTTATGTATTTAGTTTGTGTGTGTGTGTGTGTGTGTGTGTGTGTGTGTGTGTGTGCATGTGTGTGTGCATGTGTGTGTCTGTTTGTCTGTGTGTGTTTGTCTGTGTGTGTGTGTGTGTGTGTGTGTGTGTCTGTGTGTGTGTGTCCAAGTGATCGCTCAGGTCCATTTCCCCTGTGAGCCTGTATAGTACGTGACTTGTATCCCCATGTCTGCAGTGCCCTGATCCAGGAGGCCAGTGACCCGGCCAAGCAGCTGACCCTGGTGGCCTCCTCCCTGCTGTCTCCTGAGGGCCTGGCCCTGGACTGGCTCCAACACAACCTCTACTGGACCGACTCTGGCCACAAGACCATCTCTGTGGCCTCGGCCGACAGCTCCAAGAGGAGGGTTCTGATCAGCACGGAGCTCAGTGAGCCCAGAGCCATTGCCCTGGACCCCCAGCAAGGGTGAGTGTGTAGGGCAGACATGGAGGAGTGTGTAGTAGAGACATGGAGGAGTGTGTAGGAGAGACATGGAGGAGTGTGTAGGAGACATGGAGGAGTGTGTAAGAGAGACATGGAGGAATGTGTAGGAGACATGGAGGAGTGTGTAGGAGACATGGAGGAGTGTGTAGTAGAGACATGGAGGAGTGTGTAAGAGAGACATGGAGGAATGTGTAGGAGACATGGAGGAATGTGTAGGAGACATGGAGGAGTGTGTAGGAGACATGGAGGAGTGTGTAGGAGGAGTGTGTAGAAGACATGGAGGAGTGTGTACTGTATGTGAGTCTGCAGGGTTGGATGAGAAAGAGTGCTCCAATTAGCTCCCACTAGAGAGCGCTGTGCAAGGCTTCAGTTTCAGTGGGCATGGCCTCTTAAGTCGGTCATTTTGGTCATTGGAAGTTTCAGTTTGCGTAGAGGCAATGAGTGGGTGGTATTGACACTGTCTATTGTCCTCACCTATGAGGATTTCACTGCCAATGTTGGAATGGATAATCATTTTTGACAAATAAAATGACCATCCTATCAATTGTACAGTAGGCAACAAATGTTAACCACCAGCTGAAGTGTCTCCGATATCGTAATCTAAGCACTCAACAAGCTAAATTCAACCCTTCTGCGTGTGTCCAAATACTGTAACGGTTTAATGAACCTGTCCCGACTTTTCTCATGTTTGTTATCATTGGCATCAGATATATAAATAGGCAATTCTCCTCCTCATCTCACAACCCCCCCAGTCATCACCATAAAGACTGTCCCTGCCACAACATGTGGTCTTACAGTTGTCTACATGCTTTCATTTCTATAATTCATCCCCTTGCTGTGTCCTCTCTTGTAACCAACAGCAACGGTGGATAATATTAAATATTTACAAATTCCAGAATATACACTAGCCCTACTTCCACATATGTATAGAGGATTACTGATGGTATGAAATATTGTCCCTGACAGACGACAACCGCTGGCCGTTATGATCAAATAAGTGTCTGTTTTCGCCTATTGGTAATTATTGAGCATGGAACATCATAGGTGGTTGAATATGCCAAGTCTACTGACACTCCCATTTACTGCCCTGCCTATATTGGTGCTAAAATTGTATTGGTAGGGGGCAGACACACTTTTTCGGTGACACTGAATGACCAAATAGTCTTTTCACATGGTTTTAGTGTTGCACAATGTATGCTAATGTTTGCTAATGCCTTCCCCTGACAACTTCCCCTTACCTTAATCACTCAAAGTGAATGCCTGATACTGCCTAACTGCCATGTGAGTTGTTATTAACAACTCTCAGTAACATATTTTGTAAGAAATGTGGTTGACGGTGGTCTAGCTAGATAATAGGTGCACACAGAACTTATTCTTTGGTCTGACTGTGTGTGTCTGTGGGTGTCCAGGTGTCTGACAAAGAACGTATTCTTTGGTCTGCAGAAACCATCTCTCAGGATGTATTCATTTGGAGGCTATGTTGCCAGATACACATGTACTAATATGCATACAGTACACACAAATACGCACACGTATAACATCCATAGGCAATACACCATTGTACACTTTGCCCCATGTTCTGCTCAGATGTGTTTCTCCCTGTGTGTGTATGTTCAGGTTCATGT
This sequence comes from Argentina silus, assembly GCF_951799395.1. NCBI lineage: Eukaryota > Metazoa > Chordata > Actinopteri > Argentiniformes > Argentinidae > Argentina > Argentina silus. Next base: position 37,457,449 of record NC_139655.1, on the reverse strand, counting down.
ACTGGTCTGAGTGTGTGTGTGTGTGTGTGTGTGTGTGTGTGTGTGTGTGTGTGTGTGTGTGTGTGTGTGTGTGTGTGTGTGTGTGTGTGTGTGTGTGTGTGTGTGTGTGTGTGTGTGTGTGTGTGTGTGTGTGTGTGTGTGTGTGTCCTCAAGGTTCATGTTCTGGTCTGACTGTGTGTGTGTGTGTCCAGGTTCATGTACTGGTCTCACTGTGTGTGTGTGTCCCCTCCAGGTTCATGTACTGGTCTGACTGTGTGTGTGTGTCCAGGTTCATGTACTGGTTTCACTGTGTGTGTGTGTCCCCTCCAGGTTCATGTACTGGTCTCACTGTGTGTGTGTGTCCCCTCCAGGTTCATGTACTGGTCTGACTGGGGCACCAGAGCCAAGATAGAGAAGGCTGGGATGAACGGAGTGGACCGGCAGGTCCTGGTGTCAGACACCATCGAGTGGCCCAACGGGATCACCCTGGGTAAGGCAGGGGGGCGGCCCCTCACAACACACACTCTCAGCCTCACAACACACACTCTCATCCTAGCCTCACAACACACACTCCCAGCCTCACAACACACACTCTCAGTCTGGCCTCACGACACACACTCCCAGCCTCACAACACACACTCTCAGTCTGGCCTCACGACACACACTCCCAGCCTCACAACACACACTCTCATCCTAGCCTCACAACACACACACATAGCCTAGCCTCACTGACATGTGTATCCCAGAGATAGTTCACCCACAAATGGACCCTCATCTGCCAGATGCTTACTTGTGGGTTTGTTTAGCATTGTGAACAGCTGATCAGGTTTGAGATGGACAGGGTAGGAGAGGTCCCACCTGGAGAGCCTGTTGATGTCACCACCATCGATTAACAGATGTTTGCTGAACTCATACTGTAAGATTTATTTGACTTCTTATGCGGCTCCCTGATGGTATGTGCGTGTGTGTGTGTGTGTGCGTGTGTGTATGTCTCTCAGATGTAGCCAACAAGCGTCTGTATTGGGTGGACTCGAAGCTCCACCTCATCTCCAGCGTGGACCTGACCGGAGCCCATCGCAGAACACACCTCTCCTCATCAGAGAGACTGGGACACCCTTACGCCCTGGCTGTGTTTGAGGTGAGTGTGTGTGTGTGTGCGCGTGTGTAAGTGTGTGTAAGTGTGTGTATAGGGCTGGGCGGTGTACCGTGTGTTATACTGGTATGACGCACGCTGTGATATGGAATTTGACTATACCGTCAGAACGGTTGTTTCTCTCTTCTCGTCATAAGAGTGTGTGCTGCAATAACATTCATTCATCATTGTAACATGAATACAAACTGTGAATTTAACACACCACTGTGGCATAATTGAAACGTAAGCTCTCATCTGTAAACTGAACAGCTCTTCATACAACGTATCTGACAGCGCGGAGAGCAGCAAAATGGTCCTCTGTGGTCCTCTGTGGTCCTCTGTGGCTCAGTTGGTAGAGTATGGTGCAATCTAACAACGCTTAGATTGTGGGTTTGATTAGACTGGAAAGAAAAATAGTCCACTGTATTCAGAACAGGAAAAGATGATTTCCCTTCCTAAGCCATCCTCTACGATGCCTGTGCAGTTGCTTTGTGCATTCAGTATGCCTCTCATATATGTGGCTGTCTGAAGATGACAGAGGCACAAATTCCTGTTTAAAGGCTTAGGGGTATCGTCTGTTCTTTGGTGATAATGTTTTATGCAAGTGAGCTGATGTATTGAGTGAAGCCATGCATACTCATTAAACATTTTATAACTTGAATTATTAAGAAACTAAAAATACAGTCATACGATCAAACTTTTTGAAAATACCATGTTATGATATTTAGGTCATAGCCCAGCCCTGTGTGTGTGTGTGTGTGTGTGTGTGTGTGTGTGTGTGTGTGTGTGTGTGTGTGTGTGTGTGTGTGTGTGTGTGTGTGTGTGTGTGTGTGTGTGTGTGTGTGTGTGTGTGTGTGTGTGTGTGTGTGTGTGTGTGTGTGTGTGTGTGTGTGTGTGTGTGTGTGTGTGTGTGTGTTTGCATGCTTGCGCATGTGCTCTTTCTCTGTCTTTTAGATGGAGCAAAAACTAAATTGATGTCTAGTTCCATTCACCCTCTTATTTAGCAACGTTAGGGTGACAGAACAACTCCAGAGGAGAGACAATGGTCTCTCACACTGGTGTACAGTAATGAAGTCTCTCACTGACACATAGTGTCTGGTAACCACCACACATTATCTCCCCATTAGCTGGGACTGCTGTGTCATGCAGCCTTTCATGTCACCTTTCACATCACCTTGGCAGTGACATGCTGGTCTATGCTTTTCAGCAGGACTATCTGTTGTGTTTTTTGGACTGAGCTGCCCTTGGCTAGGCCAACCGGCTGGTTAAATCGTAACGTTTTGGTATAATGAGCGGACCCAGGTGCGGTGCATATAAAGGAGGCAGACGAGTAGGCAGTTTAGGATACCAAACAAAAGGATTTTTACTTGGAAGTAGAGTAGGAGGCAAAACAGGATACAAACACGGACTTAACTCAAACACAAAAGGGGGAGAACACAGTCTCCAAAAACAGACTCAGCGGGAAGTGAAGGGAAGTGAGGGTACATAAAGCATCAGTGACCATTACACACAGGGGCAAGTGATCAGTCCGTGATTGAGGCGGCACAGTGGACGGCCGGAGGGAGACACCTAGGGACCGCAGACCGGGAGTGTGACCTCCATTCGTAACATGAATGAATGTTAAATTTTAAAAAAAACTAGAGGTATATTGGATTGAATGAATGCTAAATAAAAAAATACCAGAGGTATATTGGATTGAAAATAACAGAACATTAAATTCATTTTCATGTACTTTTTGGAAATGTACTGAAATACAAATGAGTGGAAATTAAATTAAAATATACTTCCAATAAGTACACTCACCAAACACTTTATTAGGAACACCTGTACACATTCTCATGGTGGAGGTGGCGTAATGGTGTGGGGAATGTTTTCTTGGCACATTTTGGGCTTGTTAATACCAATCAATCATCGCTTGAATGCCACAGCCTATTTGAGTATTGTTGCTGACCATGTGCATCCCTTCATGGCCACAATTTACCCATCTTCTAATGGCTACTTCCAGCATGATAATGCACCATGTCACAAAGCAAAAGTCATCTCAAACTGGTTTCATGAACATGACAATGAGTTCAGTGTTCTTCAGTGGCTTTCCCAGTCACCGGATCTGAATCCAATAGAACACCTTTGGGATGTGGTAGAATGGGAGATTCGCAGCTTGAAAGTGCACCTGAAAAATCTGCAGGAATTGTGTGATGCAATCATGTCATCATGGACCAGAATCTCAAAGGAATGTTTCCAACATCTTGTGGAACCAATGTCACAAAGAATTGAGGCTGTTTTGAGAGCAAAGGGAGGCCCTACCCAGTATTAGTATAGTGTTCCTATTAAAGTGTTCTGTGAGTGTATATTTCATAACTAACTATAATACATTAAATTAAAGTATACCTTTTGGATATATACCGAATTACAAATGAGAGGAAATTAAATTCAAGTTGATGTTCAATAAGTATATTTGATTCCAATTAATAGCATGTTAATCTCAAGTATACCTTTTAGAAGTATACCTAAAATACAATTAAACAGAAATATATTCAAGTAGATTCTCAATAAATATATGGAAGTTCAACATCAAATTAAATATACTTTCAATTAGTATTGAAAAATGAATATATTTGAGGTATATGAACTACACATTAAATTGATTTGAATTACACCTTAGTATAGTATAGTATAGTATTTTTGGCTTGGGTGTACTGATGGTATGATGTCTTCTCAGTGGTGTACAGTAATGAAGTCTTTCACTGACACACACTCCACAGTGTCTGGTAACCACCACACATTATCTTCCCATTAGCTGGGACTGCTGTGTCACGCAGCCTTTGATGTCAGAGTTGAGTGTGTGGCACTGTGTGTGTGTTGTCTTCCCCTCTGGGACGGCAGGCTGTGTGTGTAAACAGAGCCGTCTGAGTGAGCTGAGAGCTGCCCAGAGCCCGGCTGGTGATGCCACACACACACACACACACACACACACACACACACACACACACACACACACACACACACACACACACACACACACTGTAGGCAGGCAGTGGGGGCACAGCTCTGACACATTGGCACACAACCAAGATTGAAGTTTCACTGCTGGCCCTGTCATATCTCACACACACAGGCTGCCGGCTGGAGGGGGGACGGGGGTGGGGGACGGGGGTGTGTGTGTGTGTGAGTGTGGGGGTGTGTGTTTGTGTGCGTGCGTGCGTGCGTGCGTGTGCGCGCGTGCGTGTGTGTGACCCATTTGTGTCTATGGGGCTGCAGCAGCCGGTTTAGACCCTCTTAATGACTTTGTCCCGGTGGCTTATTCCTCTGTAGATATTTCTAAAGAGAGGCTGGTCTGGGCAGCGCTGGTGCATTTGAGAGGAGTTTGGGGTATTATACCTCGACAGAATGTGTGTGTGTGTGTGTGTGTGTGTGTGTGTGTGTGTGTGTGTGTGTGTGTGTGTGTGTGTGTGTGTGTGTGTGTGTGTGTGTGTGTGTGTGTGCACTTGAGAAGAGTTCGGGGTATTATACCTCGACAGAATGTGTGTGTGTGTGTGTGTGTGTGTGTGTGTGTGTGTGTGTGTGTGTGTGTGTGTGTGTGTGTGTGTGTGTGTGTGTGTGTGTGTGTGTGTGTGTGTGCGTGCGTGCGTGCGTGCGTGCGCGTGTGTGCGCACTTGA
>NC_139655.1:37352681-37447681 GCF_951799395.1 Argentina silus | reverse complement strand
GGAGTCGTCGGCGGAGGAGGGGGCACCTGCCCGCAGTTCATCGCTCTGCCACTGGGCGGCAGCATGCCTGACCCGGGGACTCACTGGTACACAGAGCAGCCCATGCTGTCTTCTGCTAAGTGACCGGAGGGGGGTGGGGTAGGGGGGGGGGGCTTGGGGCGAGGGACTGAGTCTGAGGGTCAAATAGTACATATCACCTCCTGCCATTCAGGTCCTCGATGTGCCAATTCATACCACAATCAATAGTGTTAAAAAGCCTTCTAATGGTTTCATGTGTTATATTCGAGTTGGGGTGGATCTATTTGAATTGCAGTTCCATTCAGGGAACGGATCACAATCTTTGCATTTTTTCGATTCGTCAACTGAATATTGATGCGTTTCCCCCAGTTGACTTGGAGTTGAAATGGAGGTGACCCCAAGTCAGTTTTTCATCCATGTTCGTCAATTCCTGCTGCATCTGTCATGCTTCAGGACAGGAGGAGTTAGAGGTCCCTCATGTCTTGGAGGATCTCCACGTTATCCCCGGTGGAACCTCATTCTCTAAAGAGGCTTTTTCAGAGGTTTAAAACTAGGGCAGCACCTTTGTTGACGGGACAATCTGTATAGTTTCTAAGATACTAATCCAACACATTTTAATCCTTCACCTCACGTCACCTTTGCGAAAGATGTCATTGTATTTCATGATTTCAGTCAGGGGGTTTTTGCTCACGGAGTGAAATGGTAGTTGGAGAGAGACTCAGTATGTGTGTATTTCTCTCTCTCTCTCTCTCCTGTAAAACGTGGTTGTTTATGTGCTGGAGGGCTGCGTGGGGAACAGTGGAGACTGTGGGGCTGTTTTTGTTATTAAATCTCAAAGGTTCTGGAGGGCAGAGAGGGCAGGGAGGGCAGGGAGGGCAGGGAGGGCAGACGGGGCTCGTTGACAGAAAGAGGAGAAACTGAGGGCTTATTAAGAGGAGTGAGAAACAGAAAGTTTTGGAGCAATTGGAGAGATATGTAGCTGTTTGGGGAAAGCCATAGAGCTTTGGTTCAGCGGGGTGAGTCATCTCAAGCTCTCTCCTCTCGCTGGGTCTGTTCCATGGCTCCAGGCTATATGGTCGGTTAATTTTTTATCTCTGTTTTGGATGATTTAATGCCCCCCCCCCCCCCCCGATTTCCTTGTCTGCACACACACACACACACACACACACACACACACACACACACACACACATGGCCAATCATCAAGAGGCCCACAAGACAAGCATATTCACTTACTCTCGGACAACACAAACAGCATGCAGAATCACCAGCCCTCTGACGATTCAACCATTCAAGCCTCCAAGACAACACACCACCATCCACACACACACACACACACACACACACACACACACACACCTTTCAGAGGCATGTCATTGGACAGTGTCACGCAGAAGCTCATTAGGGGTTTGGCTGCTGACAAAAGTCTGTCATGTGATTGGGACAGGGAGGGCACAGAGGGTCACACTGGTGATCTAACATGTCACACACACACACACTGGTGGCCGCTTGGACATGTAACATGCCGGGCCTGGTTCCTGGAGACGGGATGAAATAGGATTTGGGAAAAGCCAGGTAGACAGAGAGAGAAAGAGAGGGCAGAGAGAGAGTGAGAAAGAGGATACAGAGAGAAAAAGTGTGTGTGTGTGTGTGTGTGTGTGTGTGTGTGTGTGTGTGTGTGTGTGTGTGTGTGTGTTCATGCATGCACGTGTTTATGTTCATCCCACAGCCATATTGAAAATGTTTTGTATGCTCTTTGTTGCACAGCCCTCTCAGAATGCCTTCTGTATTGTTGTGTGTATTGCATGGGGAGTGTGTGTGTGTGTGTGTGTGTGTGTGTGTGTGTGTGTGTGTGTGTGTGTGTGTGTGTGTGTGTGTGTGTGTGTGTGTGTGTGTGTGTGTGTGTGTGTGTGCGTGTGTGTGTGTGACTGGAGAAGCTGCGAGGGTGTTTTTTTAATCATGATTTGTAAATACGTTTTCATATTGCAAAAAACTTTTGATATGGTATACAATTCTGTAAAAGAAAATATGTACATAAGATTTTAGATAACAAAAAGTGTTGACAGTATATTAATTTATTTGTATAAAAGAGCACTGCATTCCCTGATTGTAAGAACTATGAATTTTGAATTATCCACCAAAGTGTTTTGTGTTGTACCTGGTATTGCTTCATTTGATATCGTTCTGAATCTTTATTCCGTTACTGTAAAACACTGTCTTTATGTCTCAATAATCTCCATTTCTTCTTGTTGTTTTTCAACCCACTGTGTTTATGAAATGACGTTTATTGGTGCGTATTTAGTTTCTTCTTTCTTTGCTTTGATAATGTTTTACTGTAGGAGGGTGATGAGTGAGTGTACAACAAACCTACTGGATGCCAAACTGGTCTGACTCACCCTTTTGATTTAAAGAAGTTGTTCTCTATATATTGATATATAAAAATGGATTGAAAATCTCTTCCACGTGTCTTTTAATCCTTCACCTATGATAGCTCCATACAGTCAATGGAATCCATCGTTATTATGATTGTTACTAAGACCCGGTTTAAATCGGCCTGTTTCCATTTGGACATTAAATGACGCAATCGTTCTTTGTGAAGCTCGGTGCGGCTTTGGGTTAGACAGAGATGCATCCCAGATGTGTGTACGGCACCTAGACCCACGCCCAGATGTTCACCTTTAGTCAGAGTGCTGTGACTGCGGGGTTGGATGAGGGGGATGGGGGGCTCTCACCTACACAGCTGGCCTGGGCTCAATCCACAGTAGAAAGGCTAAGGCCTTACCGTCCCCCAATCCCCTCCATGCATTACAATGAGCCCATCCTCCGATGTCTACCTCTACCAGCCTCCCCTGGTGTATAGGATTATTCATAGATTATAGTGACATGACATATATACATAATCGTACATGAGCAAACATTTAGGATAGTCTGTCATTTTGTTCCAGTTATTTAGAAGGGTTGTTGATGGAGCTGTGTTTATCTGTGTATATCTGTGTTTGTGTCAGAGAGAGAGTTGGGAGGGGGTGGGAAAGATATTGTGCTGACTCCATCTCTTTCTGCTGATCTGGGGTCAGGCAGGGGATCCTCAGGGGACATGTGGAGCTTTGCTGTGGTGGAGATAAATCCCCCCCCTCGCCATCGTCGTCTCAACCCCTCTGTCTTATCTCATCTCTCTGCCCCTCCTCAACCTGAGCTCAGCCTCTCTCCCAGCAGGATCAGGAAGGAGAGGCGCTCAAATCCTCGTGATTCAGTCTGGCTGACTGAGCCCCTCAACCTGTCTCAAGTGCAGGTTGGAAATTTGAAGACTGTACAATGCTTGTATGATCATTGTAATCATGATAATGGATTCAATGTGGAAAGGGCTTTTTTTTCAAATGCTGAAAGAGCTTTAGATTGTAATAGCCTAGGGTTATTCTATCCTGCACCAATATGTAGCACCCACCTGAGAAATGATGACAAGTTAGAAATTATATCACATTATAGATGCAGCTCTGTCCCATTACAAGGTGATTTCATCTAATCCCATGCATGTACGTTTCTGAGTGTTCATTTTTCAAAGGCATTCTCTCTGCAGGCCATGGGAGACAGTAATGTGGTACACTACCACCACCTGCTGGCCATATCTGACACGCCTTGGCGCATGATGGGTTAGAACGTTAGTGTCATGTTACAGCACTCAGTAGGTTCTCTGGTTACAGTCAAACCTCAACGATACAAGAAGACACAGGATCATCGGTAAACACTTAAAAACTTTATTAGGAACAGTCAACAATCAACAATCTTTGGGTTAATGAATATAAATAATGATTAAAGAAATCCTCTTTGTGGTTTGTTGACGGTGCGTCATGGGAAAACAAGGTTATCAGTACAGCTCCATGCTATTCATATTGAGTTTCACATGCAACAGTATCAATTGCTGATATAGACAAAAAAGTTAAATCAAGGAGAGTTGAAGACTGAATGCAAACTTGCTGCCATAATTGTCATAGCCCGGCGATTAACACAACCCAAAGCTCAATACCGACTCAACACAGATACTCAGTCTATTTAAGATAAGAGCAATAGCTCTCCTCTGTGGCACATAGTAACGATTACGAACTGTGATGTCGAAAGGGTGCAATGATTCAAACAACACACCTCAAGTTCTTTTCTTGTGAGTTTAACAGCACATAAATAGACATCGCAGAAGAGAAGCGGTGCTCCAGCATATCCCATAACACTCTTGTCACACAGAGTGCATTCCAAGACAATAAAATACCCCCAAAATAGTCTTCAAACTAAATGTTCTCTTGTCCTCAAACATGGCTAGGGCTCGCTCCAAGTAGCTAGAGCTGAAAAGAGTGAATGTGGTCGAGCAGAGCTTCTGTGACGGGGAGGAAGGAGGAGACAAGGTCTTGGCGTCTGTGTCTCTAGAGGAGAAGGGAGGAGCCTCCAGGAGTCCCGCGGGCCCGGAGGAGGGCGGCCGTGTCAGAGTGGCCTCCCTGCTGGGCCAACGCCAGAGCAGAACGACCGCGCTGGAGGAGGAGAGGAACAGAGAGAGAGAGAAAGAGAGAGGTGAGTTAGGACAGGGTAGGTCGGTCTATACCTGAGAGCAGCACAGTAGATCCAGTTGGATCGGTCAGTCAGAGGCAGCAAGGTTGCGGGTTCGACCGTCGCTTGGGCCACGTGTTCCGACTGACAATGTGTTGAGTGAAAATCGCTCTGGGGGTATGAGCTTCTGAATGACTAGAACGTAACACAAACCAAAGATGTGATCTTAGATGTCATCCAAAGATGTGTGTATTCCCTCAGTGTTTAAGAAATGCAGCATTATATAGAATTTCTGCTACATACACTTGACATTGTATTACGATTCTTATTATTTCAATCATTACTGCTGTTACTTATACGTACTACACCCTTATGCACTACTACTGTCACTGTTTTATTATTACTATATTATATTGTATTGTGAAACTGTCTCATCCAGGAGGCCTTTAACAGAGTGTCTCATCTGGGAGGCCCTTAACAGACTGTCTCATCCAGGAGGCCCTTAACAGGCTGTCTCATCCAGGAGGCCCTTAACAGGCTGTCTCACCCAGGAGGTCCGTAACAGACTGTCTCATCCAGGAGGCCTTTAACAGAGTGTCTCATCTAGGAGGCCCTTAACAGACTGTCTCATCCAGGAGGCCTTTAACAGAGTGTCTCATCTAGGAGGCCCTTAACAGACCGTCTCATCCAGGAGACCCTTAACAGACTGGGGCTTTGTTCCTCTCTGTGCTCTACTGGGTACTGAGTAAAGGATTTGCATCCTCCTTCCCCGGTCCCTTCGTCGACCGAGGAGATCAGACCGTGTTAGCGGATTAGCTCATCTTACCCCAGTGAGGTTTGTTCTACAATAGGGTTTATTAATCCTGAGAGAGAGCTCTATTCTCTCTATCCACACTGCTCCTCTCAGCACACTGAGTCAGGGGATTTCAAGGGCTTTCAGGGACCGTAAGCTGCTCTTTCATTCTTGACTATAACTCTGGGTAGAAAAGAAGACTGACATTCTGATAACATTTATTCTCATTATGGTCAAACAGTTGAAATAGCCGTCTCCTCCAAGGGTGTAGTGTTGTAGTCTTGTCCACTAGGTGGCGTATGTCATGATTTGTTTTATTTATTTTTTACATTTGGCACTGTAGACCAGTTTTATAGCAGAGGGCATACAGTTACAGTTACAATGCAAACTTCTGGCGTGTGTGTGTGTGTGTGTGTGGGCGTGTGTGTGTGTGTGTGTGTGTGTGTGTGTGTGTGTGTGTGTGTGTGTGTGTGTGTGTGTGCAGACAAGGAAATCAGAGGGGGGGGGGCATTAAATCTTCCAAAACAGAGTGTGTGTGTGTGTGTGTGTGTGTGTGTGCAGACAAGGAAATCAGAGGGGGGGGGGGGGGGGGCATTAAATCTTCCAAAACAGAGTGTGTGTGTGTGTGTGTGTGTGTGTGTGTGTGTGTGTGTGTGTGTGTGTGTGTGTGTGTGTGTGTGTCTCACCCTGTCTGTGAGGCTGGTATCACAGTCTGGCCTCTCCAGCAGCAGGCGGGTGATGTGTGTGTGGCCCCTCTCACAGGCACACATCAGGGCTGTGGTCCCCTGGCGGTCCTGGACGTTTGGATCGGCACCACGGCTCAGCAACAGACCAACCATCAGAACACGACCATGTCTCACTGCCAACAGCAAGGCAGTCTGACCCGCCTGGAGAGAGACAGAGACAAAGAGTTAGAGAGAGAGAGATAGAGACTCAGAGAGAGTGAGAGTGGGGAAGAGTGGGAAAAGGAGAGGAGAGAAGAAAGGGAAAAGGAGAGGAGAGAAGAGAAGGAAAGGGAGAGAAGAGAAGAGAGGGAAAGGGAGATAAGAGAAGAGAGGGAAAGGGAGAGAAGAGAAGAGAGGGAAAGGGAGATAAGAAGGGAGAGGAGAGAAGAGAAGAGAGGGAAAGGGAGGTGAGGGGACAGCTCATGGTCCCCAGTCTTGCATGGACAGGCCAGACACACGGTTTCATGCATCAGTACACTCAGGAGTACTAGAGATGATTGATCCCAGACCCTGCAGAAGTCAGCTCCATATCTCTTCTCTCCATGGCTGAGCCTCAGGCTCAGACCACTGTTTTTAGAGCCATCTAACACACTGTAAGCATGAGAGACCACAGCTCTCTGCAGGTTCATAGTCTACAAGAACAATGAAATCTATAATAATAATATGGAATTCATCTATATGACAGCATCTATGCAGGTCGAAATTGTATTGCTTCATGTGCTGGGAATTGCTGGGGTTTTTTCTTTATTGCTTGCTTGCCTGCGAAGGTGTAGTGTAGTCTTAACAGTCCCTCCTAAAGAGCTCTTCACCCTCACTTCCCTCCTGTACAAGTTCTCTCCTGTTAATAAAAAAAAAAAGCCTTCTGGCATTACGACTGCCAATGGCCCCTGGTGTGAGCATTGATTACTTTGTCTTGATGACTGTTGGATAGATGATTCACTTACTTAAACAAATGTATTTGTTGTAAGTCGCTTTGGATAAAGGCGTCTGCTAAATGCCATAAATGTAAATGTAAAATGATGGTGTGACCCAACCTGCTGCGTCTGCCACTGGCCACCAGAGGCTGCTATTGACTCTTATTGTTTTCCATATGCACCTCATTTTAGTTATTAGATAGATAGATAGATAGATAGATAGATAGATAGATAGATAGATAGGTACTTTATTGATTCCTGAGGGGAAATTAAGGAGTTATTGATTACACCTGTACCTAGTTTCCTATCTTATAAGCCTGGCGTATTCACCAGATTAGTTGTTCAGTATTGAGCTTTTTATTATAGATGTACCTGTGTTTCCCTGCCAACTCTTAAGTAAATTTTATCTTAGCAACTCTGAGTCCTGCCTCCTTTCTGCACTTGAGTCCACTTGAAACCACCATTACACAAACCCCTCCAAGCTTTGGGCCGCTGTGAGATGCTGTGACGTTGGAACAGAAGATGAGAGAGTGTGAGAGGGTGGAGGGGAGAGGTGAGATGTGTGAGGGACAGCAGCAGAGACCTGGCTAGCCCGGGCGTTGACATCCCCTCGCTCCAGGAGCCTACGGACCACCTCCATGTCCCCAGAGCCCGTGGGGGCAGTCAGAGACCCCAGCATCACCGCCGTGTAGCCCGCCTTGTTCTGGAGGTCCACCTCACACACACCTGGAGACACATGATACACACACACACACACACACACACACACACACACACACACACACGCGCACCTTCAGAAAGATATGTTTTGGAATGCAGATTGTCCTACAGTGCATCAGTACCATAGATGAACACAAACAAGTATGTTATGTACAGTGCCCTGCATAAGTCATGAGACAGTGAAGCATTTTTTTCTTCTTTTGGCTCTATACTCTAAACTAAGGTTTGTATTTGAAGTCATACAATTACTATGAGGTTAAAGTAGAGATTCTCAGCTTGTATTTGACTATGGACTATGTATAGAATCCCTAGTGGAACCTCATAGTAATTGTTTGATTTCAAAACCAAACCTTTGGAGTGTAGAGCCAAAAGAAGAAAAAATGCTTCACTTATGCAGGGCAACGAAATGTTTTCTTATGCCAGCTATCCAGCCTTTGCTCATAGGTGTGTGACACACACACACACACACACACACACACACACACACACACACACGGTACCTGTGTCCAGCAGCAGGCTGACGATGGGGTAGTGGGCATGGGACACACTGTAGTGGAGCGCCGTGTTGCCGTTGTCATCTGCCATGTTGACCAGGAAGGGCAGCAGAGAGGGTGTGGCCATCCTCACCTCTCTGAGGTACAGAGCCACCCTATTGGCCAGAGATTCCTCCTCAGCCGCCACCCGAAACCACTCCTGGAACAGCACCACCAGGGCCCGCCTCTGAAACAGGAAACAGAGGCTCAGAAAGGACAGGATGTAGGATGTAGGCGCCCCTGGTCCAGGGTCAGTTTGTGCGTTGACCGTTGTTTAATGGCTTAGTGAGGGACTGGGTTCAAACCTGGGTTGTCTGCGCTCCAATGACAATGTTAGCCCATTGAGCTAAAGCCTATATCTGTTCGCTAGTGGAACTCATGCAGTTGGGTCAGGTCTCATCACGTGAGCATGGTTCATGGAAGCACCTCTATTACACCTCCACGGATGAATGTGGCACTGTGGCACTGTCACTTTTGCATTTCACTGTATACTTGTATGCTCGTGACAAATAAAGAATCTTGAATCTTGAATCTTGTACTATATTGTTGTATTCTACGTACCATCTCATCATTGGGGTTATCCATGTTGTCCATGTGATCAGTCAGGAAGTGACAAGCAGCCATGAACCCCCCATCTACAGTCTCCCTGTGAGAGCAGACAATCACACCAATGGAAGAAGAATGTTCACTCACTCATCACACTGAAGTAAACCAATCATGATACAAATCCAGTCGAGTTCCTCTCACCTCCCTTGTGGCTCGTGTTTGGGCTCTGTGTTGGAGTTGGAGCTCCCCTCCATCTGTTCCTCTTGATTTGTGTCTATCTTGGTCTGCTGAGAGTCAGCTTGCAGATGTGTATGTCTGTCTGTCTTTGCTTTAGGGTCTGTTCCTTCCATCGGGTCAGCTCCTCCGATTATCATCTCTTCACCTGGGCTTGCATCATGCTGCCCCTGGAGTCTTGGGTCTGTAACCCTGTGGTCTGCAGCTCTCCCCACTCTCTGTTCCTCTAGATCTGCCATGTCCTCCACCACACAGTCCTTTCCAGCGAGGTCATCACTTGATGTTGTTTCACAGCTAAACAAATGTGTGAAAGATGAGACGGCCATAAAATGATAATAAATAAAGAGGGTGCTGAAATGAAGAGGGTGCTCTTACCCGCCGTTGACACCAGCAAAGTGTAGGTTCTTTGACGTCCTCGAACTCCCATTTCTCTTCATGATGGATTTTGGGGCTAGGAGAAAAATAGAGAAGGCAGAGAGTATTCTAAACCACAGAAATAGACAGAGAGGATTCTAAACCAACCAGAGGTGGGATAATACATCATGTTGCCACTATGACTTGGGACAGACATTATGTTATCCATTTCCAGTAATCCCAATAGGAAGTACTGTGTTGATTGTTCTAAAAGTCTGATGATGGCAAAACGTATCGTTTGGTTTGTCATCCTATTTTTTGTCTCCAGCTGTGTCCAATTGTTCTTTGCATGAGAAAATCCCTTTAATTATGACTAAACACGGCTCCCATTCCAGTATAAAGAGAGAAAGGGGAAGGTCTGGCCCTAGTCTCAGTCTTCCAGGGGCTGACTCGGGGCATTCCAATAGAGTAAAAATAAAATCCTTTATGAAGTACAAACGTTAAGGAAGAGTTACACTCATCAATAAAAACGTATCGTGCATGAGAGCCAAACCAACTACAACCATCAATTTACACGGAATGGTAAATTGTGGGTCTTGATTTGCCGGAGGAAAATCAACTTGTCTGAAAAAAGAGACGGTTTCTTTTACATGGTCATGGAATTTGTGCGCAATGAATTTTCAGCTTCACAAATCAGACCAGAACTCTCTTCCTGTTCCATAGAGGATAGCTCAGAGCCACAGTATCAAGGAAATGTGCTGATGTGAAGTGAACAGGGTTTCAATAACATTGAGATAGGATTGCATGACTGTTCTGCTGTTTATTGAAATTCAAATGAGTTGGAGTCGTCTGAAAGACAGACTGAGAAAGAGCTTTCCAAAAGAAACACAGATATTAAATTTGCTGAAAAAGGAACCTGAGACCAAAGTAAATGTTCTGTATTATACATAACGCCGCTGGATACTCGTCAGGGGAGGCTAGTGGAGGTAGAAATCAGAGGACAGGCTCATTGTCATGCATGGAATGGAATAAGGAATGCATAATCTCTTCCGTGCATCACAATGAGGCTTGTCTTTTGTCTCCCTCCACAAGCCTCCAATGGTACTACTTTACTCCAAGTTAGTTCTATGGTAAACATACTGTCAAGTTTCATGCAGATACTGTACAATGAGATGACAGACAGGCAGGCTGGCAAGCAGACAGACAGACAGACAGATGCAGACAGACAGACAGACAGGCAGGCAGGCAGACAGACAGGCAGACAGACAGGCAGGCAGGCAGGCAGGCAGACAGACAGGCAGGCAGGCAGGCAGGCAGGCAGGCAGACATACCTCCTTGTTGCTGAGTAGCCTCTCCATCGCTGTGTCCATGTGAGTAGTGGGAGGAGAGGATGTTGACTAGACTCATCATCTCCCGCTGCAAGGAGTTGATTTTCGGGTCAGGGTGCTCCAGGGCTGTACCCCCCTCTGGTTCTCTCCCCCCACACAGACACACCCATTGCTGCTCCAGGAGCCCCTGGATCCTGCTCACATGGTGGGCGGCCGCCGCTGAGTCCATGGCCCCTGGTGGGGCTTCCTCCTTAGGGATGGGCTCCATAGCTACCCAGGGGTCTGATGCTCTGTCACTGCTGTGGGTTCCCATGTCTGGACTGTGTTGAAGAGATCCCATAGGATGAGTTTGGACACCCATAGATCTGTCATACATTACGGCAGGGCTAACCGGAGCCATGCTATGATGCTTCCCCTGGTCCGCTGTGAGAAGGCCAGAGTTTGGCCGACTTCTTTGTCTACTGGTTGTAATGGGAACTGTGCTGGTGGAAGTATGTTCTCCCTGTTTGGGAGGTTGACCATGCCCCTGTAAGCCTGGTAAGGCCCATCTAGTGGAATCCTCCTCCTGGTCTTGGTGCACCGGCACTCTCTCTGCCCTCACCAGAAGCCTGGTGGTCCTGCTCAGCTGGTCGATGGTCTCCTCCTTCCTCTTGCTCTCCTCCTGCTGGTCTCTGAGCAGCGCTGTGGCCCTCTGGAGCTCCAGGCAGCTGTCGTGGAGCCTCTGCTCCAGCATGGCCACCTTGGCCTGCAGTGATGTCACTGTCAGCAGCTCGTCCAGATCCGTGCTGGTCCTCCATTCATGACTGGGGTTACGGTCGTCCTCCATGACGTCATCGTTGTCGGGAAACACATTGCTCCTCTCCTGCCTGGGTCGTTCGTGGTCAGAGGACATGTAAGAGGGGTTTTGAGCCCCGTTGAGGCTGCCACGGCATCCGGGTCGTGACCCCAGACCTAGACGAAGCCTCTCCTTCTCCTCCTGCAGGATGCAGACCTGTGCCTTGAGTTCCGGGATGACCCGGATCTCCATCTCCAGCTCGCCCACTCGCTCCAGGGCTTCGGTTAGCCGGCGCAGTGTTCCAGAGAAGTCCTGGTTGGAGGGACAGACCTCAGACAAGCGGTCTGGAGAATAGAAGACGTCTTCAGAGGACGTGTCCCTCCCCCCAAGGTGGTCTCTGGAGCTTCTGAGACTGGTGGGGTCTTCTGTAGACTCTGAACCCTTCCTAAGGAGGACAGTGAGAGGCAGGCTGGAGGCTCGGAGGAGATGGGGTCTTATGTGTTCCCCCAGGGGCTGCTCATCAAAGGCCCGGATACTGGCCTCCATCTCTGCCAGAGATCTGAACCCTCCAGGGGAGGCAGAGCACCTGCCGTCACAGGCCCAGGACCCGTAGCCCTGGTGGGGATCCGTGAGTCGGGACCTGGGCGCCAGAGCTCCAGTGGAGCCCCAGGGGCTGGGCCGGTAGCCATGCCCAGAGAGGCCAAGGTGGCGGGGGAGAGTGCTGAAGCGCGGGCCCTTGCTCCGGCGCTGGATGGGGACTCTCTTAATGGTGTTCCCCTTCTCAATGTCGTCCACATATTTGAGGAAATCCAGGTCCAGGCGAAAGCCGTAGGGCGTCTCCACTGAATACGGAGGCTTCCCCTTCACCCCGTTCTCTGTGGCTTTGGGTCCATTTCCTACAAAAGTTGGAAAAGTTGTACTATATTATGTAGAAAATGAACCACGTATGAATGATATTTTTTTAAATGTTTGTATTTATATAACAAATAATCAAAATGGTAAGAATTCCACTCAAATAATGTTTTAATTCTGTTTTGGAGAAATATATGCGACAGAGAGAGTATTACCATTTTGTTTGTCCATCATTTGCCGGCTTCAG
The DNA here is from genome assembly GCF_951799395.1 of Argentina silus. Lineage (NCBI taxonomy): Eukaryota > Metazoa > Chordata > Actinopteri > Argentiniformes > Argentinidae > Argentina > Argentina silus. The sequence continues at coordinate 37,435,112 of NC_139655.1, read as the reverse complement.
TTGTAAATGTTGTTTGTTGGCATTCTCTGTTAGCTGGACTCGCTGAGCTGAAGAGAAACAAAAAAGTCAAATGACTTGGCAAGAGAGAGAGCAAACAGAGGAGAGGAGATGTGAAGAAAGTAGATACATCACATTATTGTTATGTTTATCAAGCAATACAACAACGGTATTCATCTCTTCAAGATCAGAAATGGAAATGGAAATACCAGCAACCTTTTAAAATACGATGCATATTATGATATAAACAATAATTGCAAATGACAAAAGTGGTTGTTATGTAACTCTCTGTGACCATTAGGGTTGTAATTATTGCATTATGGCATAACAGTGGTTTTGGTATTGGTATTGATATGGACTTGTGGTTTACTATTTGGTATTTCCAAGGGAGGAGGGGTCTGACATAGGTTTTATGAGGAGACAGAACATTTTTAACTTGTGGCAGTCACATCTCTCTCTCTCATTCATACTTTTTCTGTCTGTCTCTGCCTGTATCCGCCCTCTCTCGCTCTCTCTCTCACACTCACTCACACACACACACACACACACACACCACTTTCATCCCGACATCAGAGTGAGCACTACGGGCCCGCATACAACAGTGGCTGGCCTAATGTTCCTTTGATTATACCCCTTCAGTCCAAATGGAACTCTCAAAATAACTCCTAGACTGTTGCGACAAGTATCCATGGCCCATGGAACAAAATATACTCCTACAGGCGTAAATACAGACAGCCATTGTTCTGACTCATGTCTCTCTCTACTCCTTCAGCCTCCCACTATTCTCCCATTGCTTTCTCTCGCCCGAGTCCTCCCTTTGCCCCTCTCCAACCTTACTCTCAGTCTTCCTCTTCACTCTTTCCTATCTCTCTCTCTTCCTCTCTTTTCCTTCTCCACATTCTCTCTCCCCTGACCACTGGCGCTCCATGACAGACAGTACTCTGGCCTCCTGAGGCACCACAGTGACAGCCACAGTTGCAGCCCCAAACAATGTCAGCTATGCAGTCAACAGACAAACACCGCTAAATATGAGGTTGCTATCACACACACTCGGATAGAAACAGGCGTCCGCAGGCATGCACGCACGCACGCACGCACACACACACACACACACACACACACACACACACACACGCATACACACACACACATACACACACATGCACACACACACCACAGACGCACGCTTAGCTTACATACACACTAATACACAGGCACACACATGAGAGTACTCACATACATGTGTACACAGTAAATGGAATTGTAACCAATGTGCCACTGGTATGTATTGACATGTATACATACATTTTTAGGCACATACCGAGTCCTCTAACTATGTGCTGTTGTTGCACTGTGAACAGAAACATACCGGAACAGAAAAATTATATATTATTATAATATTAAAAAAGCTGCCAGCCTTTTATGTTGAGATGAAAGCAGCCTTTCAACACCTGTCCTGGCTAGGCTCAGCCTGCAGCTCTGAGTTCTGGTGGTATGGCTCCTGGGGATCCAGGGGGTGATAGCAGAAGTACTGCTTAGAACACAAGTCTTTATTTTCAAAGGGACACTGTCGATAGGGAACAGTAATCTTCGGAGTAAAGACAGTGTCCCAGAGATGACGTAACCCTTCGGCTTAGGTTGTGGATTGACGTTTCCCTATCTGAATTAGCTTAGGGAAAAAAGATACTGCAGACTGATAGAGGATGGTGTTGACTTGCTCTCTGTTGCCTCTGATATACAATAGTACATGCAGGCCTACTGTATACCTTTGCCATGGTGTATAGTTGGGCATGCCAAACATAGAGTCACTTAACTCAATAGCTGTTGCTTTGGCATCTCAATCAGTCTTCTACCTCCTGATCAGACTTGTACAGCAGGCGTTCATCATCACACCGTTACTCACATCACACAAACGCACGCACGCAGGCACGCACACACACACACACACCAACCCTTCTCTTTTTCACACATACAAACACAAATACACACACATCTCTTTCCCACTGTCACACCACAGGGTTCACCCTATAGCACAAACAGTCCTACTCAGCTTTTAAACCTCTCCACATTTTCATGGCTCAGGTTTTAATTGTCACCGCTTAGACCAGCAGGCACACCTCACAGGAAACCCATTTGGAAGAAATGGAACGAAAAAAATATTCTGTTTCCCTGAATAGGCCCCATCCTACAGCAAGCTGCCCCAAACATGTGCATGGTCCAACTTCAGGCTTTCACTGAATTCAAATCGTTTCTGGACATAATAGAGGTCTTAGGGAAAAGGTCCTAACATTTTCATCGAGCGGCCATTTTCCTTCATCTCAGGACTCTGTCTTAGTCTTCCTGTTCCCACCACTGCTCTGTCCTCTGGATAAATGTGTCCCTCCTCTTGCGGCATCATTATAAACCTCACAATCAAAACATCTCCAAAGCATTCTTTACTAAAACCGCAAATTAAATTTGAACTCATGACTGTTAAAACGGTCGCCTCCCTAAGAAGCAATGTTAAAACACTGGGTCCTCTGAGGAAGAATCACATTGAAGAGGTTGGTTCAGATAGGCAGACAAACTAAGTGAGACACAATGAGCGCACACACACACACATACACACACACACACACACACACACACACACAGACACACACACACACACACACACACACACACACATATTGTGTGGACTTTTCTCCAATAACAGAATTGCGACATCAGTTCATCCAGTATGTGGATATGAGAGGGTATGGCTTTGGAAATTTGGCAATACAAGACTGTAATAATATTCAAAAGATTTATTGCCTTCAACACCACTTTCTGAGATCACCATATTCTCTCCTCTATTTTCTCTCTCCCTGAACTTAAAGAAAATGTAAAGCACCTTGTATGGTTCCATGTACCTACATCAATCAAACACATTCTAGTTCAGCTTATTTTTTCTCTTCACTCTGCAGGAAAAACAGGGAATTTGTTGGTGTGTAAATACTACAGATATGATCTCATATTGATCTCATGAAGCACTAGTGAGGAATCTGCAACAGTGGCAGTGGCAGTGGCAGAGTGACTCCTCTGCTAGGTGACCAAAACATCATTTTGTGTGAGTGAAAACTAGCAGTTGGGTGTGTGTGTGTGTCTCTCTCTCTCTCTCTCTCTCTCTCTCTCTCTCTCTCTCTCTCTGTTCTCCGAAAAATACATATTTTCTTCCTCTAGTTTGGCCAACCTGACTGTGTGGTTTTCCAGCACATAACTCCATTCCTTGTCTTCTATTCTGAGTTGGTTTAGAAACCCAAGCCAACTCCTTGGACTTCAATTCCCCCTTCCCCAGCCACTGTCTTTTTCTCTTCCTACCTCCTTTTCTCTGTCTCTCTCATTCTCTCTGAGCATGCAGTGGCACTCCCTGTGGTTCTGTAATGTTCTCCCTGTTCTGTGGGTCCTGTTCTATTTCCAGGGAATCTGGACCATTTGAATCATCCTGGTTCCGCTCCAGTAGCAGCAGGGTCATTGCTACTCTCTGGTATCTCACTCTGTGTGTAAAGGACAAGGATGGAACAGCTGCCAGGGACTTCACGCAAGGATGGTATTAACATGGCCAGGCTAAAATAGAAAGTGTGTGTGTGTGTGCGCGCGCGTGTGCGTGCGTGCAATGGCGTGTGTGGTTGACCAACAAAAAATGTAGGATTTTAAAATGAAATAAGACATTCTACTCATCCTAGAGGGACAACAGTCTGTTCTGTGTTCATGACTGTTGCAGATTCCTCACTAGTGCTTCATGAGATCAATTCAACACACAGTTTAACACACACAACTACTGTATGCTCCAAAAGGTAAATTCAAGTCAATGATAATGCAACATCACAATAACGCAGGAGAGATATACAGATGAAAGCCCCATCCAGCCTTCACTCACCTTTAATATCAGTCTTGGTACAGTAGTCCTCCCAGCCTGTCCTGATGTTTGAGTGTTTAAGAGTCCACTCCTCTCTGTTCTCTCTCAGCTCAGCCCTGCTTGTCTCTCTCCTAGGGAAGGAGGGAGGGAGGGAGGGAGGGAGGGAGGGACCATCAGGGAGAGTGGGATGCCGATGGTTCTTGGCAAATGCCGGTGCAGAACCCCCCCAGAGCATAAGCTGTGTTGTTGTGTGTAAAGAGCAGGGAGGGGAGGGCTTTGTGGACATGCCCTCCTCCTTCTGTCCAATGAGGCGACGGGTGGGAGCCCACACACAATGGTCGTGCCCACTTTAAATATACACCCAAATGGCCCTGCTGGAGGAGTCATTCACCCAGAGCACTAGCCAACAGCTCACCCCAGACCTGGCTGGTCGGGACAGAAACCTCCATGTTAGTCAGTCAGGGTACTATTGAGGCAGATTAACAGTGCTTCCTGGGAGGTGCGCACGCGCACACACACACACACACACACACACACACACACACACACACACACACACACACACACAAACACACAGTGTGTAACCTTATCCTCGGTTATGCGTTCTGTATAATCCAGAAAATAGCAATGAGGGCAGGGGTGGAAGGTGAATTCACAAGTGTTAGTTCTCTCAGGACATACCTGTCATTCTTCATGGATTCGCTTTCCCCTCTGCCATCCTCTCCCTCCAAACATCTCTACAATCGTCTCAGATGCACACGCACACCACACACTATCCAAACCAATCCCTGTGCCTTCCACTAAGCTACTGTATGCCAGACCAATTAAGTGGGGTTGGTGTGTGTGTGTGTGTGTGTGTGTGTGTGTGTGTGTGTGTGTGCGTGTGTGCGTGTGTGCCTGTGTGTGTGTGTGTGCCTGTGTGTGTGTGTGTGTAGGGGGGGGGGGGGGTGTGTGAGAGGAATAGACCACATAGATGATCCTCCAATCTCAAGTCTCAAGTATGTATTTCAATTACTTTGTAGTAGGGGGGAAATGGGCATACACACTTTAATCACTGAATATGATATTCTTAGAAAATCCATTACGCACACAGTGATTCCCGAGGAGGAGCTGTGTCCACAGCTTTAACTTTAACCATGTTCATAACACAGACGGAAAAGGAATTAGTGAGAAAGGTTCTGTTTCCATTACACAAGCAGACCACTGACTCCGAAAGGGATTGTGGTTTAACTCCAGGAGAAAAAAATAAGTCTTTATTGGACCAAAGCACTGCTGACTGACTGACCACATGCTGTAGTGTATACAGCAGAAACCTCGGAACTGGCCAGTTACAGTACACGAAGGAAAAGAGCAGCAACATTTGATTTAAGAGTTAGGAAAGACATACATTAAGTGGCAATTTGAATAATTACCTCCTCCAAGATTTAAACTTTCAAGGTTTTGCTTTACCTACCTATATTCTCCTATTCATGTGTAGTGTAGCCTAAAAAACAACCAATACAACATAAACTTTCCTCTGCCGCATCCTTGTTTGTTTAACAAGACTGACCCCTTGTGGTAAAAGGTTATCATTGCATGCCATGCCAAATATGGCTATGACTCAGGAAATGACTAACATGCATCTGCCGGAACAATATCCTTTTAGGGCGATCTCATACAGAAATGGGAGGGATTCTGTCAAATTGCAACCCATGTGAAATACATGCAATTTATTGAGCCGAGGAATAATTTGATTCAAACTCCCTCAAATCAATAGTGTTGTGTGTACAGGCTGAGTTTCTTAAAACAATGCTTTGTGTTTGTGGTGACCACAAGAGCGTGGGGTCAGAGTGAGTACAGCTGTGTTGTCTGATGTAAGACAAGGCAGGCAGCAGAGCAGATGCCCTCATAGAGTGGCATTATGTAACCCATGTTACTACAGGTCAGTGTGTTTTTGGGTTACGTATCGACTGTAACGTCCCTCTTGAAGCCGGCCCTTGATCTGAAGGTCACAGACCTCAAACAGTTGGGCCCCTCAAAGGGTTTGAGATCATGGTGAAATGTGTCATGGGATCTGTGTTGTTTTAGACCTCATTCAAACCCCTATGAATTGTGTTGTATTCATCTCAGAACCCAGAACTTCACAGAAAGTCTGACTGTCATGGTATAATATCCAAAAGGCATCAAACATGTCAAATGTTTACTTATCTCTATAACTTATCTCTGTAACTTTTCATTTCCATAGATATATGATCTACAAGAACAACATTATGGGATAATTCAATATTAACCCACTTTGTTGGCCTTAAACAGACCACATACTACCTGGAATGATCAACATTTAAAGTCAATAGACACAGGTTGATGTCCTGATGAGCCTTGACAGCCATGTGTCATGCTGGGTGATACATCTTTGTGTATGTGTGTGTGGTTGTGTGTGTGCTGAATGTCAAGTGGTCTTACGGTCTTAAGGTATCATTTACTGTGAATGAGATTTGGGTTCCATTAGGGACCATGACAATATTACAGTATTTAGCCATGAAACTTGGACTAATTCAATTCCAATTCCAACATCCACTCCTCTGCTTCTAAAATGAACACACAAATTATGAGGCTAGTGTCCTGGGGTAGTCCAGTGGTCTAGCACCACAGCCTATAGTGCTCACACATATGCCCATGTCGGCATGGGTTAGAATCCAGACCTGCTGACATGCCCTCTCTTCCTTACTTTCCTGTCACTCTCCACTGTCTCTATCCAATAACAGTGGGACTGCCCCACTCAAAAAAAATAACCTTGATGAAAAATCGAAATTTCTCAAAAAGCACACATTGGCTTGAGATTGGCTTGGTTAGAGCCAACAAACAAACAAAGTCGAAATATCTGACAAAACAGTTTGAACACTCCTCCAGGATGCCACAGACAGTTCACAGTTCAAGGGAAGCCAATCAGTCCTGTTCAAGTGCCAAGTTTAACAGTACCTGACAGAGTTTTTGCTCAAGGGTTGTTCCTTTCAGATAAGGATTAATATGACTTTATTGTCCATTAATGTTAACAGATAACAGATAACCTCCCCCACCTATATACACTCTTACACCCCTGGCCCCGCACATTGCTCCCCCCCCAGGGCTCTCTCTCCCCTACCCCGGAGTGTGGCCAGAGATGGGGCCTCTGACACTGCCCAGAGGTGACGGCTGTGTTTGCTGTGGTGTGTGAGTCAATCATGTGGGCAGTTAACATTTAACAGAGGGACCTCTGGAAGGTCATGGCGCCAACGATGTGTGGAGAACCCCAATGATGAATTAGGTCATATAGATTGGATATAGTTGTTGTGGTTTTGTTTTTGTCTATGGTATCACCACCATTGCAGCAGCTAGAATATCTCTAAAAACAAGGAGAAGGCAGTCAGTAGATTGCAGACAAAAAATGTACTGTAATCAACTACTGTATGTACAAAAGTGGAGCAGATCATGAGATGGCTTAGACACACATAAAACAATGTGCAGCGCCTACCAGTAGCCTAGAATATACTGTAGTTACTGTAGACCTCACCCTGTTTAGCCACGTGAAGTCATTCATACTCTCTGCACTACAGATACTCACTGTACTGGAGGTTCTCTGCTTTCACACAATTGAGATGAATCGCTTCATCAATAGTGATTTATTCATCTGTCAGAAATGAGAGTGTGTATAGAAGAGTAGGGTAAATTCAGTTTTAGTTTCAGTCAGTTAAGTTAGATAAGGAATTTCTTTACAGAGAGAAAATTGTGTCCTGAATTTACCAGGAGATTCACCAAAGGAGGATTAAGACATTAAGTATCAGAGAAAAGCATCAAAGAAATCACCATTGTTATTTGAGAGCCAATACAACCCATTGTGGCATACTTAAAGTTGTAAGCAGTTAGTGGAGAACTGCTCCTATAGTGCACTGCTGTCTTTGGAACACTCAGAAGAAGACTTCATTCTGATTGATGACATCATCTTCCAACTCCTTCAACTTGTGAATTTTTAAAATTTAGAACACTGAAATAACTGACTTCCATATCAGAGGGTTGAGCAGCAGTCCAACTTGACTGCAAAATTACTTCATCTGCGTTTGTAGGGGCATATCAGTCCAGATTGAGTGGTTTAATGATTAACTTTAACGTAGGCAGCATATAAAGTGCCACAGCTCTTTGTCCTGTGGTTGCTTTTGCACCAAGGGAAGAGGGGACTCCAGTGGCAGGCCAATTACCAACACACAGAAAGGCTTGCAGCTCAGACCAAAAACAACATGAAGCTTACCTTCCTCCTCGTCCTGGTGGTGTTGCCTCTCCTTGTGCTCGGCACCAAAGACATCAAGGAGGCCAAAGCTGAGGAGTCTCCTCTCCCCCTAGCTCCCGCCGAGACCCGCTCGCGATTCGCTGCCCTGGACGACGTGCGTCTCCTAGCCAACGGTCTCCTCCAGCTCGGCCACAGCCTCAAAGACTTCGTCCACAAGACCAAGGGCCAGATCAACGACATCTTCCAGAAGCTCAACATCTTTGACCGCTCCTTCTACCAGCTCTCCGTCATGGCCAGCGAGATCAAAGAGGAGGAGGAGGAGCTGAAGAAGACCACGGTGGTGCTGAAGGCCAACAACGAGGAGATCAAGAGCCTGTCTCTGGAGATCAGCTCCAAGGTGGAGAGCATCCTGCAGGAGCGAGGCCAGCTACAGAGCCAGGTGGGCGGGCTGGAGGAGAAGCTGAGCGACCTATCTCGGGGCTTGGTGCCTGCCGAACAGCTGGCTGAGATCAATGCCCTGAAGGTGAGTCCCTCCCACCAGTGTCCTCAATATGAGTTATGCTGTTTGAGTTCAACATGGTGTATCAGTTGACAATACTCAAATATACATAAGATAAATACTTATAAACAAAACATGAGTAGGGTTTTTAAAGCCTTTTTCAAGGTGAGAACATCTGGGCATCAAAAATAGGGATAAATAGGCACTGCATATTCTACACTGCATCTTGACCACCGAATGACAATCATTATCAGGAAAGTTACACCACTGCCCTTCAGTATCCTTCCTGTGCGGTAAGCCATAGGGGGATAAGGCGTGATGTATAGTGAGGTGACCCTGTCCTATCATGTCCCCTCGCGCCCCTCAGGAGGTGATCCACACCCAGGAGAGGAGCATCACAGAGCTGCTGAACGCTGTGAGGGAGCAGAGCGACCAGCTCAACCACCAGAGGACCAAGATTAAGTCTCTGGAGGACAAGGTAGCTGTTTTGTAACAGAGCTGTACAATGATGCTACTGTACGAAACACGTGTTTGATACCATTCCTCATTCCATTCCATGTATCAGGGGAGGCTGGTGGAGGTTGAAATCGGAGGACAGGCTTATTTTAATGCATGGAATGGAATGAGTAATGGTATCAAACACGCATTAAAATGAGCCCGTCCTCCGATTTCTACCTCCGCCAGCCTCCACTGCTCCTGACGTATCTTGAGTTCCTTTTCAGTTCACTGTCAACAGTCATTAACACAACATAACACAGCAGACAAATCATTCACAGCAGACAAATGCTACAACGGGATACAATTATTCATATGATAGTAGCACTCACCCATCACTGCACTCCCTGACAATATCCTCTCACCTTCCAGTTCACCTACAACACTGTCGTGCAAGAGACCGCTGAGAAACCATCTCACATCTTCAACTCGAGCATGGACGGTATAGTGGCTTACAATGGCTTTCCCTTATATGGTCATTCAGACTCCCATTGGCTATTACTTCACCCTTTGGCATTCTGTCTAGGTTCTCCATGAAACACAAATCTTTGAGTGGCCACGAGTTTGACCAATCACTCATTGTGTATGTGATTGACTGTTTTGTGTGGCTTTTGAACAGATCTCCCTTCAGACTGTAGTGAGGTCTTCAGCAAAGGCGAGAGAGCCAGCGGAGTGTACCCTATCAAGCCCAACCAATCAGAACCCTTCATGGTCTACTGTGACATGAGCAAAGGTAAGACTGACATCAAGGAGCACAACATATTGGTTTGCCAGAAGACAACAGTTGATGCATCAAGTCTACATGTGCTTCCCTCTCTGCAGATGGAGGGGCTACTGTCATCCAGAGAAGGAAGGACGGGTCAGTACATTTCGATCAGACTTGGGAGAAGTATGAAAATGGATTTGGAGACTTTCAAGGTGAGTGACTGAGCCTAAGAATAAAAGCACCAGCGAATTCCACCAGCGTGTCTGTGTGTGTGTGTCTACATAGTCTATGCAGGTCTAAGCTTTCTCGACTGTTGTGTGTCATAGGAGAGTTCTGGTTGGGCCTGAAGAAGATCCATTCTCTGGCTGCTCAGGGAGACTCCCTCCTGCACATCCAACTAGAGGACTGGAAACAAAGCAAGCACTTCATAGAGTACCACTTCACCCTGGGGGGTCCTGAGACCCACTACACCATCCACCTTACACAGGCATCCGGAGATCTGCCTGATGCAATGAGTAACCATACTGGTATGATGTTCTCCACTGAGGACAGAGACAATGACAACCACAAGGACTCCAACTGTGCCTACAACTACACAGGTATAGTACATCAGCGGAAACTGATGGGTGGAAAGGCTATAATAAATATATCATTTCATACAGAACATGGTTTACCATATGGCTAAAGTAAGAGGATTGTTAAAATTAAATAATCTATTTCAATGAATAATACTGTAACTCACATAACTGAGAAAGTTATCTAAGTAACATCTAAGTATTGACAAAAGTGCTTCACGTGACCAATAATATTTCTTGTGGACTATATGCAGGCGGCTGGTGGTTTAATGCATGCGGAGACACCAACCTGAACGGGAGATATGTCCACGTGAGACCCAAGGGTCGGTCGGAGCGCAGAAGAGGGATCCACTGGAAGCCCAGCAGAGGGACCTCCTACTCCCTCAGATCCACCCAGATCTCCATCCGCTCATCCCGCACTCCAGCCTCCCCTGAGACTGGCAACTTTCTCTGATGGAGAGAAACAAAAGACACAAAATATAAATTGATCAACCATATGCACTACATTCATTCCCTTGGCTTAGGGTTAGGGTTAGGGGTTAGGGTTAGAGAGAAACAAAAGACACAAAATATAAATGTATCAACTATGTGCACTACATTCATTCCCTTGGCTTAGGGACAAATGGAACCAAATTAATTGTCAAGAAACTTGTATACTGGGTGCAGTATTCTAACGTTGGGGTAAAGTTGATCGATAGGCCCTAAGGCATGCCTTTGAGGAATTCTATTTCAAGCCACTGTATATAAAACCATAAATTCATGGTATGAAGAAGTGAGTAATGGAATGGACAGCACACAGATGTCTACTTTGATAACAGCAGTATCCACTGGGTCACTGGGTCTTACTGAGTCACATTGACTCTCAGCACACACTCATATCTGTTATTGTAAATACTGTATTTTTGTTACATATCACATTTTTACAGGTCTGGAAAATAAATCATATTTATACCGCAACTTGTTTACAGATATTTACAAAATAAGGCTACAACCATCTACAATATGAGCGGTCATTTGAGTTTAAAGGTTATTAACACTGTACAGTATACGTCCAAACTGCATCTGAAGAGTTTTATTCCAAACGCAATATATCCATTAGCAAAATGTTTCATGTTCCATTTATCATCACAAATAAAAATAATAATAAAAAATATGATTATTATGTTAACAAATAACATAACATAGCCACTGTCCTTTCAAATGTGTCATAATGGGTTTTTAATGTCATGACAGCAAATCATTTCATAAGTATTGAAAATGGTGAATGTAGCGTTTTGCAATGAAACATATTTAAGAATTTCCTCTTTTGCACTTCTATTTAGATTATACATAAATTCAGAGTAATGCAATTGGCTGGACACTTTGGACCTTTTATGTAAACAGAGAGATGGCCTTCAGTGAGGGCATTACAACATGGGGAGTGTCTGGCAGGTCCTTCTGATCTCCCCTTGTGGACACAATTCAGCCTTGACCTGAAAACATCTGATAGTCAATCACCAACCCCTAATACCCCAGGCCCAGCATCAATGTATGAATGAAGTGTGTCTGTCAAAACAGAGCACTAAAGCGTTGTTCTGTGTTTAAAGATGTGTCTATCTGACACGTTTTAGTTAGGTCATCAAACTGAACATGTTGGGAGCCAGTCAGACACAAATCAACATACAGTATGAGTCCAATTAGGGGCAGCATTGAAAGACGGGTCTGTCACCCTCTTCCCAAACAAACAAAGCAACACTGATCCTAAACCTGTGCTTAGTTTATCTCCAACTGGAGCGAGCATGCTCCTCTCTACTCATCAGTCACAGCACAGCTGCAGAGCATTGAGCCAGACTCAGCCATGATAGCACTCCTGGCCACAGCCTGGAAGGCCCACTGACAGTGATCCCCCTGCACATGTGCGAAGGAGCGTCTTCAGTTACCATCTGTCTCTGCACACACATTGGTTATTTTTGGGACCCGTAACTACTCCTCTCCCAGCATGTGAAATACTGGGAGTGGCTAAGACTTTTTTCCCTCCTGTTCCCCCCCTGTACTTCCTCTCCACCGAAGGGGATCTCACCCTCACAACAGGTTCCCCCTGGTTCCACCTTGTGTTTGTTCTTGTGTTTCACTCCTCCTGAAGCGATGGATACTGCGCTGCAGGTTCTGACTCTGCCCACCGCCCCCTACCCAGACCAGAGACCAGGCACCAGCGGCCTCAGGAAGAAGGTGTACGTGTTCCAGTCCAAGAGGAACTACCTTCACAACTTTGTCCAGAGTATATTCTCCTCCATCGATCTGCGCGACCGCCAGGGGTCCACTGTGGTTGTGGGGGGAGACGGACGCTACTTCAATCGAACCGCCATCGATGTCATTGTCCAGATGGCGGCTGCCAACGGGGTCAGTGTCACCTGTCACTGTAGCCTGTCACTGTGTGTCAGTTGTCCCCTGTTGTTGTTGTCACTTGTGTGAAGCCATGCGTACCTTTTAATTACGATACATGCCTTCTGCATGTTAAATACCTTATCCTAAGTAGGTCTGGATGCACATACAAACGCGCACGCGCGCGCTCGCACGCACGCACGCACACACACACACACACACACACACACACACACACACACACACACACACACACAAACACACACACAGAAGGCTCACTGTCTTAAAATAGACTTGTATTAAACTTGTTTTGTTGTTGTCCCATTGCCAGCACTAATGTGGTCCCTGGGTGCTTGGTCTTAAATTAGAGAGCCTCCCATGCTTCCGCAGATGGGAGTATTTTTAGGGGGATTAAAAGTGAGTTACACATGATGACACCTGCACTTAATGTCTTTCTACTGCAGTCGATTAAATGGCTAGCTATACCCAGTATAATAAACTCATAGTTTGTGGACTTCTCATCCTAGCAAATGCAGCAGCCTTGAACTGAGTTCAACAGGCAAAACAATGACACTTAATCAAACGACATAACTACTGAAATATTTTTGAAAACCCAAGTCTGTCTAAATACCATGCACATAAGGCTTGATTTCCAAGTCACAGAAGCTAACAGAAAAGAAGTGTTCAGATGCATCATCGTCACAGAGGAAACCCACTCACCTGAATCCACAACGTTTCCCCTGCCAAAGCACACACACACATCTGTGATATTTTGGCAGGTTGGCCGTATCGTGATTGGTCATCAAGGGATCATGTCCACGCCGGCTGTTTCCTGTGTGATCAGGAAGTACAAGGCCATCGGTGGCATCGTCCTCACGGCCAGCCACAATCCCGGGGGACCCGACGGAGACTTTGGCATCAAGTTCAACACTTCCAACGGAGGTAGCTGGTGTAACTGGAGAGGAGGGAGCCAGGGAGGGAGAGGGTGTCAGCCAAGAGCAAAATGGCGTTAAGCGACAATATACAGATATTTCACAAGGCTGTTATAGGGATATTTGACCCATTATAAGACATGAAAATGAATGAATATATATTGATAATAATGAATTAATTAGTCATATTTTCTGTTTCCCTGTGTTGATCCAACCCAGGCCCAGCCCAAGAGGCGGCCACTAACAGAATCTTCCAGATCAGCAGAACCATAGAGGAGTTTGCCATATGCCCAGAGCTGCGGGTTGACCTGGCAACCCTGGGCAAACAGATGTTTGACCTGGAGAACAAGTTTAAACCCTTCACAGGTGAGGACAAACACATCACTCAACATCTGACAGGAGAACAGAAGTACACAGAGACCAGATGTTGGAACACAAGGAAAAGGATGTGAATCCTTGTTGGCCCGGCCGAGACAACAAAGAATGCAAACTGACTGCACATGTCCATGGATAGGGATGTACAGTGCCCAGTTAAAGTGGGCGTAATGGTGACTCAATCAAGCCCACACTGCACAAAATAGCATTCTGTTGTTGACTCTGGTGTTACCTCATACAATTGTAGTTACATGGACAATTACATTGTTATTGAGTGTGATTTATTATGATAACAACTGAATAGGGACTGTTCTTAATTCCCTTTGACATCTCAAACCTCACCAAACCCCATTACAATGCAATCACTGTGGAGCAGTTTTAACAAAAGGAACGCAATGTTGATACTAGAGTAAATACAGTACAATGTTACTATGCAAGAACATTTTTGTAAAGCGTTATTGGAAATCTGCTTCATTTGCTGGGAAGGTCGAATTGATTCTATGTTCTGCTGGTGGTCCACAGTGGAGATAGTGGACTCAGTAGAGTCTTACGCCAACATGCTGAGGAACATCTTTGACTTTGCTGCTCTGAAGGAGATGCTGTCTGGGGAGAATCACATCATGGTCAGGCTAGATGCCATGCATGGGGGTGAGAGAGCTGCTCTATCATCATATCTATGTCAAGTGAATGTCTGGATCTACAGCACTATGCATGCATGAAATGAAAAGTCTGCTAACACTAAAGTGATCAAAACAACATCAGTCATTTGTGCAACAGTCACATTTGTGCAACAGTCACACAAGGGTTTCACGGTTGTGCCAGACCATAGAAGTCTTAAGTGAATTGATGCCTAGCTGACTAGAATTAAGTACAGTGGCACAGAAGCCATGTATCTGGTTGTTGCATGTTTTTGTTTTGTTTCTATGGACACTAATGCCGAAACTTTGCTTATGGCCCAGTCCGTAATCACTCATTTCCACAGAAAAGATGAGGAGGGCATGGCTTGTAGGGTAGAAGCCAAGCAGAGTTTTCAGCTGTTGCATCCAACTATCTGTTACTTGACCCAGTCTTTCATTAGAGGGGAGGAGGGGGTTACAGAAACTGTCTGCGTCTAAAGGGATGAGGTTTCTAAACTGAAGCTATTCCTAGAGCCATTTAGAGTAGCCCCCCTGTGATAACACTGAAACCAAAGGCGGGAAACCCTTCCAACAGGAAGGCCTATGTCCCTAGACCGCCACATTGCAGAAGATCTTGACATGAATGGCATATTAACAAGGTTTCACCACACCCATACCCAGTGCAACGAATGTTCCCTCTCTGCAATATGAAATCCATGCATGTGTGGCTTTGAACAATTAGGAGGTCAACGCACAGATGCAGCCATGTCAATCTGACTTCAAAGTGTTTGAAACTGAGGGATCAGAGATCAGAGGATTAAAACTAGTCACTGAATAGTTACCCTTTGGAGGGACTGACAACTGTTTTTGTGTCTGTGGTACCACTAGAGTAATCCAGACTATCCCCTTCCCTCTCTCTCTCTGCACTCCTGTCTGATCCACAGTGATGGGCCCGTATGTGAAGAGGATACTGTGTGAGGAGCTGGGCTCCCCTGCTAACTCTGCAGTTAACTGTGTCCCCCTGGAAGACTTTGGGGGCCAGCACCCTGACCCCAATCTAACCTATGCAGCAGACCTGGTTGAGACCATGAAAGGCGGCCAGTACGATTTTGGAGCTGCCTTTGACGGTGATGGGGTATGCATTCATTCAAATAATTCAGAAAAAGGCAACTCTGATAACAAATTTCATGGAAAATGTAAATATCGAACTATACATTTTCCTCATTGATCCTAGATATACTAGAGACTTCAATGACATGTGTTAAGGTTCGGGGTCGGATGCCTGGAATTGCAGCTGAATGACACTGACCTTCTCTCTCCTGCTCCCTGACCACTAACCCCCGGTCTGTCTGTCTTTCCAGGACCGCAACATGATCCTAGGTAAGCGTGGCTTCTTTGTCAACCCGTCTGACTCGGTGGCCGTCATTGCTGCCAACGTCTTCAGCATCCCCTACTTCCAGCACACAGGGGTGAGGGGCTTCGCCCGCAGTATGCCCACCAGCGCTGCCCTGGACAAGTAAGGCATCTGTCTGGCATCACTCTATGAGCAAAATCTGGGCTAGTTACAATCGGCAGAGGTAGAATAGTTTGAGTCCTCTGTTGGAATACTGATGCAAAACATGATTAAATACTGTGGCCTGGGGCGGTCCAGTGGTCTACCACCGTGGCCTACAGTGCACACGTATGCCCATTTTCACATAGGTTTGAATCTGGCCCATGCCCTGCTGACATGCTTTCTCCTCTTTACTTCCTGTCTTCCTCCACTGTCTCTGTCCAATAAAACTGAATAAAAAATATGATAGTGGGACTAACCTTTAAAAACTGTATAGGCGTACAGAGGCGTGTTAAAGGAGTGAATTAATTAATTAATAGATGAGCACAATGTCCCTACATGTCTATGTTTCCTGCAGTGTGGCCAAGGTGACAAAGATCGAACTATACGAAACTCCAACAGGGTGGAAGTTCTTTGGCAACCTAATGGACGCGGGCAGGCTGTCCCTGTGCGGGGAGGAGAGTTTCGGCACAGGTAGCTCATCAGTGAGTGCAGATGCCAGGAACCTACAGTAATTGTCTGTTTATGTGATAGAGGATGCTAAAACCATATGAACTGCTACACAAACGTATGCTGTATCCCATGTAAGGTTCTGACCATATCCGCGAGAAGGATGGGCTTTGGGCCGTGCTGGCATGGCTGTCCATCCTGGCCACCCGGAAGCAGAGTGTGGAGGACATCATGAAGGACCATTGGCAGAAGTTTGGCAGGAACTTCTATACCAGGTGAGCGATGTCGTTTGACTGACCTCTGGTGGCCAATCCACATCATTGCAGAGCCTATTCAGAACCCTCACAGGGAATCTTCTGGACTAGAGAGAAGTACAATAGGTTTAGAGTCCAACTGAGTAAAACTGTGAGTTATCTAGCAACCTGAAAATCAATAAGAAACAGTAACAATGATGAGGCCAAGATTTCAGATTTCTCATTGCTGTTGTTTACAGATGTTGTTGTTGTTGTTGTTGTTGTTGTTGTTGTTGTTTTTGCCAGGTATGACTATGAGGAGGTAGACCTGGATGCGGCATGTGAGATGATGGAGGATCTGGAGGTGATGATGGTGGACAAGTCCTTTGTAGGGCAGAGGTTTGCCGTGGGGGAGAAGCTTTACCAGGTGGAGATGGCTGACAACTTTGAGTACAGTGACCCCATAGATGGGAGCATCTCTAGAAACCAGGTTACCAGACTGACACAATAATTGAATTATACCAACATGTGTGACTGCACTAGCATTAGGTCTTGAAATGCAATGGTGCCATTTCCAGAAGCATCTCTTACTGTGATATTTTACTACAGGGCCTGAGAATAATATTCTCAGATGGCTCCCGGATCATCTACAGACTCAGTGGAACAGGCAGTGCCGGGGCAACAGTTCGAGTCTACATAGACAGCTATGAAAAGGACCCTGACAAGATCCACCAGGACCCACA
This sequence comes from Argentina silus, assembly GCF_951799395.1. NCBI lineage: Eukaryota > Metazoa > Chordata > Actinopteri > Argentiniformes > Argentinidae > Argentina > Argentina silus. Next base: position 37,417,460 of record NC_139655.1, on the reverse strand, counting down.
GGTGAGTCACACAAGACCAGAGGCTCCAAGGCACTCAGAGGTTCTGAAGCATGATCTCACTGTGTCACTAATAATATGGTCCTTCATTACACATCAAAAGAGAGAAAACCATATTTATCACATACAATTCTACAGATATTGTGTGTAAAGGAAACAAACTGTATGACTCATGACATATTGTGGTTGTGTTTTGTACAGGTGATGCTTGCACCTCTGGTAACCATAGCTCTGAAGATCTCACAGCTTCATGAAAGGACAAGTCGCAGTGGTCCGACTGTCATCACATGATCCTCCCATACTAAACCCCAAAATATCATTCAAGATTCAAGATTCCCGTCCCCCCCACCCATTCTCAAAGGCACATACACCTGACATGTGCAGTTTTATATATTTCAATTCAGAGGACACACATTTACCAAACAGACAAACAGACTGAAATATACTATATAAATGGAATGAGTGACATTGTACCATAAATTAGCATTCAAACGTCTATCTGTTGGCCTCATTTGTGACATTTCCACATCAATCTTCCATCATCAAAATGAAGCTAAGTGTGTTCAGAAAACGTTTTCCCAACAACACACCGTAATGACTGATATGAGGCTTGGCCATTGTCTTCATGAAACTGATACATTTACATTTTCATTTGACTTATTCCAAAATGATTCTTCAAGCGAAACTAGCTAACGTCCTGCTGTTGCTTGACAACAGCTTCGAAACATTACATCATCTTGCTCCATTGTGTTTTCGAAAATAATGTGTCCGTCATTTGTGCGTAACGTCGATGGTAAATGTATAATTTCTTAGTCGAAATACAGTATGCAATGTTAATGAAGTATCGATAGAAAGTGAATTTCTGCGTAAATTCCAATGATGCAGTGCTACGCGTCATGGTTGCTGGGAAAGGAGTACCGCGAATTGCAGAAAGCCGACCTGATAGTGAGTCTCGAACTATTCCATACAAATAAAAAAACACATTGAAAATATATACTTAATAGGTAATAATAATATGTTCCTTATTATTACACTTATTCTAAATGTATTTTCATGCAATGACAAGGGAATTCAAGCAAAGCCAGTGAGTGACAACCTACTTGAATGGGATGCAAAAGTGGAGGGACTGAAGGATACATTGTGGGAAGGTGCGATGATGACCATGATGATCTAAATGTATTAGGTGATAACATTGTAATTATTTTTTGACAGTATAGACCTCTGTTATAACATGTTTCCGAATTTCAATCATTCAATCAGCATTTAAATCTGTGTTAAGGTGCTGTTTTGCAGCTGACATTACGTTTCAGTGAGGCCTACAACTCTGTCCCTCCAACTGTTGAGTTTAACACCATCCCTTTTCACCCCAATGGTACGTTGACAGCAAGGTCAAATGCCTTAAATAACGTGTCTAAATGTTGGCTAATATTTCTCCTCCTCATAGATTGTCTCATTTAACTTTTTCCATGTCTTTTATAACCAAAGTGGACAAGGACACAGGGAGGCCATGTATTTCCTACCTGGACAGCAAACATGAGTGGAACTCCAGTATCTCTATCATCAGCATTCTCCTCAGCATCCAGGTTGTCACAGCAAGTTCTACAACTGTCCATACAATGCCAGTACACTCCATAAGTATTGGAAAGAGTAAGCAACGGCTTCTTCTCAGCTTTAATTCAACGTTTTATTTTTTCAGATTGGTTTCACCATTTAGAAATTACATTACATTTCATACATAGTCCCCCTATTTAAGGGCACCAGAAGTATTGTAAAATTGGCTTGACAGGTGTTTCTGGTTAGTCAGGTGTGTTCCATCACATCATTTGTGCAGGCATAAGAAGCTGTCAAGGTCTAGTATTGATTCTGGGCTTTGTCTTTGCCTTTGGAGTCTGCTATTGGTGTCTATCAACACGAGGACCAAAGAGATGTCAATGAAAGTCAAGGGAGCCATTATGAGGCTGAAATGTCAGAAAAATCAAACAGAAACATAGCCAAAACCTTAGACTTACCAAAATCAACAGTTTGTAGCATAATTAAAAAAGAAAGAAAGTACTGGTGAGCTCAGGAATCACAAACGGGCTGGTAGGCCGAGGAAGACTTCTACAGTGGATGACCGAAGAATGCTCACCATAATTAAGAAAAAACACAAAACAACTATCCCACAGATCAGGAACACTCTCCAGGAGGTAGGCGTGAATGTGTCAGAGACTACCATCCGCAGAATACACCAGCCAAACTACAGAGGCTTCACTGCATGGTGCAAACCACTAGTTATACTCAAAAAGGATGGTCAGGTTACAGTTTGCTAAAAAGTACCTAAAAAGCCTATAGAGTATATGAGTATATATATTGTATATCTGGAAAACGGTCATGTACCAGAGTGATTGCAAGAGGAAAGTTTACCACCTAATCTGGTGTGCTATGGTTTGGGCATGTATAGGTGCCACAAGAACTGGCTAATTTGTCTTAATCGATGATGTTACTTATGACAGCAGCAACAGAATGTATTCTGAAGTGTACAGAAACATCTTGTCTGCTCGAGAACAAGCAAATGCCTCTAAATTCATTGGATGGCGCTTCATCATACACTAAGACAATGACCCCAAACATACTGCCATAGCAACTAGGGAGTTTTTCAGGGCCAAAAAGGGGAATGTTCTTCACTGGTCAAGTCAATCTTCAGATTTAAATCTAATTGAACATGAATTTCATTTCATGATGATAAGATTTTAGTCAAAAATACATCAAAACAAACAACTGAAGATGGCTGCAGTACAGGCCTAACAGAGCATCACCAGAGAAGATACCCAGTGTCTGGTGGGGTTAATGGGTTGCAGACTTCAGGCAATTATTGAATGCACAGGATTGTCAACCTAATACTAAACATGAGTACTTTATTTGGACATTAGATTATTTTTTCCAATACTTTTGGAGCCCTGAGTTAGGTGTTTAAAAAATGTGGTACTTTCTAAATGGTGAACCCAGTCTGAAAAAAAAACCATTGAATTAAATCTGAGAATCTCTACTTTGACCTCATAGTAATTGTTTGATTTCAAATCCAAACTGTTGAAGTATAGAGCTAAAAGAAGACAAAATGCTTCCTCTTTCCAATACTTATGGAGAGTCAATTTTTAAAAGTCACAAGTAATATACCCTTACATACACAATGTATAGACCTTGACTCTGTACCAAGTACTTTGACTCTAACAAAGTAAGACAACCTTTTCGATATAGAACAGATTGTATACATACAGCTTTATTGCGCAACATGTTTCAATAAAACTGGTGCTCTTCTCTCCTCACTAGAGACTGCTCTCCAACCCAGTGATGGAGGGAGTGGTGAACCCAGAGGCTGCTGAGCTGCTGTGGACCAGCCCTTCCACCTACCACACAGTAGTGATGGACTGTGTCAGGGCCAGCCAGGAGCTAGAGAGTGAGAGAGCCCCACAGTAGCACAATAATATAGGCCAAATATAGCGTATAAAAGCCTATAGCACAACAAAGCTAAGCTAATACACATGCCATGTCATGTGTCGTCAGCGGTACATTGCTATAGTTTTTTTTTTTACCCCTCTGCAGGGATCGGGAAAGCTGTGCAACTGGAATCACGAAAGCCCAGGTGACAGAATATCTAGAGTAGCGTATATGGCATCCATGCTCACATTCTCACCTCCCTGTAAATGTGTCTAAATGGGATTCATGTTCTCCCGGCTTGAAAGGAGCGTCAAGTTTGAAGAATATCTGGTGGCTTGGACAAAGATGGCAACAACAAAAGCTGGGTCACGGATGAGGAATGAATGTATGTCTGTCTGCCTCGTGGGAATATTGTCATGTATCGTATATCGTATATCAGGAGTTAGCTCGTAACAATTCGCTAAGCGTATCTGTATCTGTTATGTTGAAGCTCTGGAGGATCTTGTCAAGCGGCCAGAGATGTTTGCAATGTATTATGGTTCATCGGGCAGGGAATCACCTATGCGCCCACTACGGGAAGCGTAAGTTCAGTATGTTACATCAATGATAACGTCAGTATTGCTGTATAAGTGTCCATGTGTAGAAAAGGTGATTTGGAATCACGTTCTCATAATGAGGTAGCCCTGCCTGAGACATGTCAAGTGTTAGTCTCAGACCTTGAGGATGTCCTCGTGGCCTTATGGTAGATGCTTGGGTCTTCCAAATGGGAGACCTGGGTTTGACCTCCGCTCATGTGCCTCGTCACAGGTTCAAAGCTGTTATGTATGGAACAGCTAGCAAGCCCCGGAAAACAGAGCCAGTGAGTGAGAGGAGACAGACGAGGATTGACCAAATGAAAAAGATTTACTTGCTTTACAAAACACCAGGTGAGTCTAAAAGGGATGAGCAAAAGTTGTGTGTGTGTGTTAGCATTGACAGACCCCCTGTCTGTGTGTCCCTTTGTAGACCGGCGTACTCCTCAGGTTTGTGTGCAGCCGCAGAGAGACTCTCCAGCCACTAGGGGTCTCTCTAGATGCCAGGACCACTGGGAGGATGAGGTGGACATGCTAGTGGCCTGGACACATTCGTTGTCATTTGAGGAGTTGGAGAAGTGACCACTCCCTTCTCCGCTCTCCCTCTCAAAGAGCAGGACACACTGGTCAATAAAGGATTATTTCAGCTGATGTCAATTTGACACATATCATTATATCCAATATATTTTATTTTAGAACAATAATATCAAGGTAATGGATTGCACAAATTTGAACAGTTGTGAAGCATGATGACAGTTTCAGTGTTTTTCTAACAAATTAAATCTTGAATTCATCCAATAATCTTGATTACGTACACACAATCCACAGTTTATGGAAAGAAAACAACACATTTTTCCCACTAAGAAATAAAGCACATAAAAAGTTTGGCTTAGAAGTGACTGCATTCAATATGTTTGAGTAACACACCTAGGAATATTCTGTCCTCATAAAAAACAACAACAACAACATATATTACTGTATCTGGTAACTGCTATCTACTGACCTTTCAATGGATTCCTATGAGAGATGGCGAAGCCAACCCAGGAAATTATGTTTATGTGCGTTATCATGTTGACTCAAAGCTACATCTGATTGGTGCTACCAGCCTATTGGTGCTACCAGCCTCAATTGGCAATATGGAATACAAAGTTTCTATATAATATACTATATAACAGGGAAACATGTTTTTTGGCACCAGCCACCGCAGTTCCTTGCAGTTCCCCGTATGGCCACATGGCTGGCTTCAGGAATGCACGCCTGATTAGTCTCTGTTGACTGGCCAGTGTCCGTCTGTATGTCTATGCTGACTGATGTAAATTTCTACTAGGGTTGTCAAACAATTCCAAAATGTATCAAGTGAATGGCATGGAGTGCTGTGTTTAAATGGAGTTCTAATGAAAGATGTTTTCATTGAAAAGATTATAGATGTTGTATAAAGGGGAGAAAACACCAAATAATCTGCATCAGATGTACTTATTGGCATCTTCTCAGCTAATCACAAATCAGCCAGGTGTGGTAAAAGTCTGTACCTGTAACATCTTCTCAGCTAATCACAAATCAGCCAGGTGTGGTAAAACTCTGTACCTGTAACTGGTTAAAGGTCCAACCCAGTACTAGCAAGGTGTACCTAATAAAGTGGCCGGTGAGTCTGTGCTGATGTGTTGGTCTGTCTGTCCGTCCATCTGTCAGTCTGCATGTCTGTCTTTGCTGAAGTCAGTAATTGTCCATATGTCCATGTGTCTGTGTGGTGAGTCAGACAGACAGTGGGTCAGGTCCCATCTCCTCCAGCAGCTGTTCCAGCTCTGTGATCAGCTCTGTGAAGAGGATCCTGTTCTCTGGAACACTCTCCCAACACCTCCTCATCAAAGAGTACACCTGAGAGAGAGAGAGAGAGAGAGAGAGAGGCTACTTGAAGCAGGATATGATGGGGACAGATCCTAATAACACAAGCTACTTAGGTCATAGGTCAGATCTTAAGCAGGATCAAACTAGTACGCATGTGCAGCAGAGGTGGGAATGGTGTTCATGGGCTCATTATCTTCTCCTTGGAAAAAAATAGTCAAGCCTCTTGGACACCTGTGTAGCTTTAGAGTAAAATAACATGGCCGACTTAGCATTCAAAGTGGGGTGTTAGGCTAATAGAAATGTAAACATTCAGAGCGTTCTCTCACCGTGTCTGGGCAGTGAGATGGGCAGGGCAGTCTCCTACCCGCCTTCAGCTCCTCCACCAATCGTGTGACAACCATCTGACCGCGGGTGGGATGAACCATCTCCATGAAGACCTGTTAAACAAAGAAGCATGAGTCAAAAACTGACTACTGCTAATACTACTACTACTACTACTACTACTGTGAATACTACTACTACTGTGAATACTACTACTGCTAATACTACTACTAATACTACCGCTAATGCTACTACTGCTACTGCTAATACTACTACTACTACGACAACTACTACTACTTCTACTACTACTAATACTACTGCTACTACTACTACTACTGCTAATACTACTAATAGTACAACTATACTACTGCTAATACTACTACTACTGCTACTACTACTACTACTATACTACTACTACTACTACTACTACTACTACTACTACTACTACTACTACTGTATTCAGACAGGAAGGGCCTTACCATTGTAGGGCTTCTGCTTGCCTCACAGTAGGTCATCAGTTCATAGAGGGTGACTCCAAAGGACCACACATCAGACGCAGGGTAAAACTTACAGTCCATCAGACACTCAGGAGCATACCTACAAGTTAAGAATAGTTTTTTAACTCAATCATAATACATACAAGTCAGATAACATATGTTGTGTCACATATAACTGATAAGTAACCCTGACAAAGACATCAGCAGAAGCACTGCAATCAATGCGTAGAGTTATAACGGTCACACAACACATCTGAAGATCTGTTTGAAAATATCAAAATCCATATACAGTGCCAGTCAAAAGTTTGGACACACCTTGCACAGAGTGTGCAAAGCTGTCATCAAAGCAAAAGATGGCTACTTTGAAGAATCTAAAATATAAAACATATTCTGGTTTGTTTAACACTTTTTTGTTTACTACATAATTCCATGTGTTCCTTCATAGTTTTGATGTCTTCAATATTAATCTACAATGTAGAAAATAATAAAAAATAAAGAAAAACCATTGAATGAGAAGGTGTGTCCAAACATTTGACTGGCACTGTATATAAATGTAATATTCTACTTGTATGGTGCGTTTGCCCCCCTCACCAGAACACAGGGCTCTCTGTTTCCTCTCTGACGGTGTAGTAGTTCTTGTCCTCCTTGATGCTCTTGGTGAGGCCGAAGTCTCCGATCTTCACTGTGGTCTCATTCTTCACTAAAACATTCCGTGCTGCTAGATCGCGATGGATGAACCTCTGAGACCCCAGGTACTCCATTCCCTAAGAGAGACATTTGATGAAAACCTTTGTAAATGCACACCTCAGGGAGATCATACAAAGGGGCATACAAATGCAAACATGAGAACATGTTCTATAAAACTTGAAATCAGTGTTGGGGAAGTTACTCTGAAAATGTATTTCACTAGATTACCAATTACTTTAAAAGGAAAGAAGTTGAACCAAACTAAAGCTACCCTTGAACGAAATATAGTTTGTCAAACTAAATCTACTTTGAAAAAGTAGTTCACTATATCGAAACTACCTTATCCAAAACACTGTTTTTTTTGTTTTCTTTTGGAAAAATGTTGTGAGTAGTGACAGTAGCTCACTACACTGCAACATGGGAAAAAAGTAGTTAACTGCAGGAAACACTAAACTTTTAATTTTAAAAACCACCAAGCTACTGCAAAATGCAGTTAAACTGATAGTTGAACTACATGTAGTGGAACTACTCCCCAACACTGCTTGAAATGAGCATTGCTGTTACTCTATAGAGCCATAATATGTAAGGATATGATCTCCACTGTACCTGGCAGATCTGCACAGCGTAGTGGAGGAGTCTCTTGAGGTCTGTCTGGTGCTTCCACCGGGGGAGGTAGTCCTTCAGGCTCCCAGCAGGCAGATACTCCATGATCAGTTTAATGGTCGTCCCACCTGGGGAGACAAACGTGGATACACAATGGGGTAAGAAAACATTTCTTCTAAGCTTCTCTTTATATTGTACTTAAAAGGGTCCCAGTGCTCTATGTAAAGCAATGACTACATAAATAAAAATGGGATGCACTCCAAAACAAGTTAAACAAAATGAATTGTTTTGATTTAATTAGAAAAAATTAAGAAGAAAAACAGAAAAACCTAATCCAGAGAATTCTAAGTCTAACTTGTTTTGGAGTGTGTCCCATTTTTTTCAGGGAGAGAAACAAATGGAGCACGCTACGGTACTGTATACACACACACACACCCTGTACTTATCTGTCACTAGTCTCGTCCTCATCTGCTATACATCTCTGATGATAGGCTTTAAGTCTGACATGTGACTACTTTTGTGTACTCACACACACACACACACACACACACACACACACACACACACACACACACACACACACACACACACACACACACACACACACACACACACACACACACTGTAGGAATTCAGGCAGAAACATTCACAAAAGTAGTCAGACTTCACATGTCACAGACTCAAAGCCTATCATAACACAGAGACAAATTCACACACAAACACATTTAGCTACACACTGCATTCAGTATTCACTCACACACACACGGAATTCAGGCAGAAATATTCACACACACAAATTCCCACTGAATGCGGATGTGTAGGTAAATGTTTTTTTGTGTGAATGTGTAGGTAAGTGTGAATGTGTGTGAATGTGTAGGTAAATGTTTTTGTGTGTGAATGTGTCTCTGTGTCATGCCTAGAGTTCCTGCCTGTGTCTACAGTATTGCATGTGTCTTCTTCTCACCATCTTCGCTGCACATCCCCTTGTATTTGACGATGTTCTGGTGGTAGAGCTCTCTCATGGTGTCTATCTCTCTCCTCAGGTCGGCCTGCTGGCCTCGGCTCTCTGGTTTCAGGGACTTGACGGCCACCTGCTTCCCTCTACCATCCCCCCGGGGGTCATACTGACACAGCTCCACCGTCCCAAAGTGACCCTGCAAGGCACAGCCTATCAGTTTAATTATTTAAAAGAATGAAGAAGAAAAACAAGAAAAACCTAACCTTAGAGAATTCTAAGTTTAACTTGCAAGTTGGAGATAGATAACCATGTAACAAAAAATGGACCCTTTACTGCCATATGCTGGTCTCTTACGGTAAACATTATACATAGAGACACCATAAGTATGACAAATATGACACGACAAACAACATAGACTACACACACACACACACACACGCATGCAGGCAGGCACGCAGGCACACACACACACAAATCAAATCTAAACTATGAGGGTTGTAATAAGTCATGTCCCCACCTCTCCCAGGTCTTTGATCCTGCGGAGAAACCTGACCTCAAACACTGTGGGGTCCTCTTCCTGGAGAGGCGGGATCAGACCCGTGGCCATGGTGGGATCTGGGAGAGGGAGGGGAGAGGGACACACACATACACGCTTACAACATGGAGTCTGGTGAGTCATATACAGTACACATGCCCAGACTTTCTACTCGTACTATGGACACACAGCGATCTAACAGACGCACACACACACACACACACACACACACACACACAGGCGTAAGAGGAAAGCGTAAGAGGAACAGGGATAGAGGGTTAGGCATTGAGAGTGAGAGAGAGGAAGAGAGAGAGAGAGGGAGAGAGAGAGAGAGGGAGAAGGTAACTCTGTGTCAGCCATCTTACTCTGCTCAGCCACTCCGGTGAGGTCCCTGACGATGGCTCTGAAGAAGGGCCTCCTTTTGGGGTCATAGGTCATGCATTTAGTGATGAGGTCAGCCATCTGAGGGCAGTCTGGGGTCGCCAGGGCACACTCAGCCCCGTAGAAACTCTCCTTCTGCTCAGGGAAGAGAGGAGAAGAGAGGAGAAGAGAAGAGTTGGATCAGGGCCCGTAAAGGTGCTTGTGTAAGTGAGATGTTGTGTGTGTGTGTGTGCAAAATATACTGTATGTGTACTGTACTTTTGTGAGCTGTGTGTGTGTGTGTGCGTGCGTACCTCAATGAGTTTCTTGTCTTTCAGGGGAACCTCTCCCTCATAGCAGATCTCCCATAACGTGGTGCCAAAAGCCCACTTGTCCACAGAGATGCTCTGAGACTGGGGGTCTCTCACACACTCTGGGGCGATCCACGGGATCCTGTCCACACATGCTGCAATGACACACAACCTTATCAGTCGAACACACACACCATCAATCCACTCACAACATCCCATAACGACAAAGTGAAAACACGTTTTTAGAAATGTTTGCAAATGAATCAGAATCAAAATCTGAATTCTTTTATTTGGCCAAGTATATTTGCACATACAGGAAATTGACTTGGTGAGGTTGGTGCATGGACATAAAAAACAAATAGCAAGAATTGACAAGAAATTTACAAAATAGCTAAATATTAACAAAATAGCAAAAACTAATTTACAAATTTACAAAAAAAGAGCAGCAGAACAGTACATCTTGTAGGCTGTGTGAGACTAAATGTATTAAAATTGAAATACAGACATGCTTCATTTCCATAAGTATTCAGACCTTTTGCTCTGACACTCTCAAAGTTGTTTTGAATTTTTTAGAAATGTCTTCAACAGGTCACTCAATAGGTTTAATTGAGTCCATCCGAGTGCAAGGATAATAGTTTGTGTGATTTTGGAATGAATATCTTTCGGGGTTTTTTTTAGAAAAAAATTTATCATCTCTGGTTTGCATAGGAGACACTGTGTGGATTAGGAGGTCACGACCAACTGTCACTACCGAACCCCCTACTGGTGACAAATGTAAAATGAAGGGGTCCGAATACTTTCCGAGGCCAGTGTACATACCCTGACTGTTGAGCACTGAGACAGGGACTCCAGGACCACTGAGCTTGATGAAGGGACCACTCTCTCCATCCAGACCTCCCCGCTCCACCAGAACATTCTTGGCACACACATAGCCATGGACTAGCTTCTTATCCTCCTGAGGACACACACACACACACACACACACACACACACACACACACACACACACACACACACACACACACACACAGACAGGGAGGTGTTAGGTCAGCCATGAACAGTGTTATTTGAGAGAGGATGAGGACAAAAATAGTGAAGATTTGTTCGCGCAAGCCTGCTCCTCTCTTCCGCTCTGATCTCCTCCCCTCTCCTCTCCTCTCCTCCTCTCTCCACTCATGTGTCTCACCAGATAGCTGAGTGCGTTGGCCAGCTGCTCTGCCACCTGGAACTTCCAGGGGGTGCTGAGGAGCATACGATGTCCACGCATAAACAGATCCAAAGGACCCAGTTTCACAAACTCCTCCACAATGATATCTGAGCAGGGACCCCACACACACACACACACACACACACACACACGATTTTTTTGAGGGGGGAAAACATGACGACATGGCATTTGTTTTTAGACAAGTGCAAAATGTTTGTAAAATGTAGGCCTGTACTGTATTCATGACACAAACACTCACGCACGCACGCACGCACACACACAGTCAGAGGTCTGAAGCCTCTTTCATAACATTTCAGAAGTCCAAGAACTGGTCCTGTCACTTGAATTGTCTTCACGTTTCATCCTCAAAGCATGTGGAATTGGACAGGAGTTAATGTACTGTGCGTTCTACCATCGCATCGTATTCTAGTGTATGATGTCACTTTGAATGTCAGGCGGGTGACTTACTGTCCAGGTTGCGGACACAGATGCCGTGCACCAGAGCCATGTGTTTGTGGGAGACCTGCCGCATCGCACTGACTGTCTCAAAGAAGGCCTGAGGACAGAGGACAGGGTCAGGGTCAACATGTCAATGGTGAAGAGGAGAGGAAGTTGTCTGTGTGTGTTTGTGTGAGTGTGTGTGTGTGTGTGTGTGTGTGTGTGTTCTCACCAGAGAGAGGTCCCTGTGTTCGGACCCCAGCACCTTGAGGACCACTGCCACCTCCTGGGAGGCCTGGTAACCCCATGTATCTTTCTCCTCCTCACCCCTGACCTTCAGTCTGCCTGCATAGATGTGCGTTCTGGTGCCACAGCCCAGATGCTTCTCCTAGACACGTGAAACAAAGACATGGATCACGGACAAGACAGCATGATGTGGATGTTGACCGATGTTTGGAATGAAGGGTAAGGGTGCCAGTGTAGTGTCGTCTGCACGCACACACACACGCACACGCACATAAACACACCTGTACTATGTCCTCTTTGAAGATCCTGTCAAAGATGAGGTGACGATTTGTGGGGTGTATTGGATTCACGTCTCTCTTCGTGATCAACAGCAAGTTGGAGATTTCTAAAACAAAACAACACCAGGGATTGAGCCGACCAACCAGGAAGGCTTACTGCGGCGAGTAGTAAGAGAGTAGTATTTCTGCACTGTGTGTGTCAGAGGGTGTAGGCGGATGAAAGGAAGTACATTACTGAAGAAACATGCCTCTCTCTCTCTCTCTCTCTCTCTCTCATGCATTCCAATGTGATTAAAAGCCAGTCCATAACAACTACTGTTGAGAATTAGTCATAACCCCTCTAATTGTGCCTCTCTTGTTTCTCTTGGTCATGAGTCAGTCCCCAAACAGCTGGTCTACACCAAGGACAAAGTCAATAAAACTGTGTTCTGCTCTGAAAAAGTTAGTTATGCCTTCCGGCAACAATGAGAAAGGTTTGACTCCAGAATCAATTCTGTTTAATAAAGGCCTCAATATTTGACTGCCCAAAACTCTTGAACATCTCTTCTTGTTTTTCTGGACCCCAACACTACCAGGACTATAGGAACAAGGGAGAAAATAATAAGTAATAGGTGGTAATTGATCATACAGCATACAGGACTGAGACACAAACTGTCAATGCTTGCCCTGTGTAAATCTCTCTCTCTCTCTGTAAGATTGTTTGTTTTTGTTTCCTCTCCACAAACTGACACCTACTGACTGTCTGATTCAGGAAAACCACAGTTGCAATGCATCATTTCCTGTTTGACAGGGAGCTGGGGGTGCTATGGTAGAATGGTAGTGGTACTATAATAACTGGGATACAGTACGGCGTTATGGCATGCTAGTAGTATGCCGGTAGCAGTATGCTGGTGGTGGTAAATTACTGTTTTTAAAGGTTGTTAATTCTTTTTTGTAGTGGGTAGTCCCACTCTCGTTTTTTTTTATTGGACAAAGACAGTAGAGAAAGACAGGAAGTAAGGGAATGTCAGCACTGCATGGGCCGGGTTCGAACCCATGCTGACATGGGCATATGTGTGCGCTATAGGCCGTGGTGCTAGACCACTGGGCCACATGAGTGTTTTTAGAGCTTCCAGTTTAGTGCTGAGGGGTTGGGGTTAGGGTAAGGTGCTGGGGGCTGGGTGAGGCCTACCTCTGGGCTGGGGAGGGCAGGCTCTGCGGAGCTGGAAGGTGACTCTGTCGGCACTGAGACTCTGGCCTCTCAGGTGTTCCATCAGTTCCCTGAGAGAAGGTTTCCTCATCTCCATCCCACTCAGCCCATAACCTTCCGGCCCCACCTTGATCTGAAAGCTCCTGTGCTGCCTGTTCTCAACCAGGTCCAGCTAAACCAGAGAGGCCAAGCGGTGCGGGGGGCAGGAGCAGAGAGGGAGAGAGAGAAGAGTCAGGAGAGGCGGTCTGGATTTAGGCAAACAAAATAAGACAAAAGCACAGGGTCGAGTTGACAGGGTTTTATACAGGCTCTTTTAGATGGAGGGCCTACTGTAGCATCTTGCAGGTAGACAACATCTGTTGTCTTCACATAAGAATGGCTGTATAACAGGGGAGGCTGGTGGAGGTAGAAATCATAGCACAGGCTCATAGTAATGCATGAAATGGAATGAGGAATGGTTCCTCATTCCGTACCATGCATTAAAATGAGCCAGTCTTTCGATTTCTACCTCCACCAGCCTCCGCTGCTGTATAATGGCCTTCAAACTCTGTACATAGAGTAGACAGTTTAGGGTATTAATACACCTGTACACTAATGCACCTGTATACTCATTTACCTGTATATTCATATACCTGTATACTCATATACTTGTACCTCATTGCATGTGACAGTGAGGAGGATGTGGTCATAGTCGATGCAGCTCCAGCGCAGGACGTAGGTGCCCTCCTTCCCGCCCTCCTGACGCAGCTTGTGGGTAGTGTAGTCCATGCTACAGAGGGCAGGAGGGGTCAGAAGGTGAGATAAAAAAAAAAGTTTGTTTTGTATCACTGAAAAAACATGTCTCTTATCTGACAAATATACTGTATTTACAATGTTCACTGTAAACACTATCATACAGTATATTGTACATGACAGAAGGGGCCATACATTTATTTCACCTATATTTTAGCACAGAGTCCCAATGAGACCAAGGTCTCTTTTACAAGGGAGCCCTGCATACAGTTTATAATAATACACATACAAATACACAAGAAAAACAAAAACAAAATAAACAAAGAGGTCCTTTATCCAAACTTTAAACTGCCCTAGAAGTTAGAGCAACCAACTGAAACGTTCTCTGCAGATTGTTCCAGCAGTGAGGTGCAGCACAACTAAAAGTGGATTTACCCAATTCATTGGAGACCCGTGGAACCTCAAGAGTTAATACAGCATACATCTCTGGTACTGTACATGAGTGTTGTAATTTTAAATTAAATGAATAAAATGTTGTGGGAATTCTACCTTTACCAAATGGAAATTCTCTCTCTCTCTCTGTAACCAATGACATTGAGGCGGACAGAACTAAACTCACCTGATTGGTCCATGACAGCCCTCCTGCAGGTTCCGTACCACAGAGGGTGGCGCCACATCTGTACACAGGAAATGATGCGCGTCCACTGTCAGGCGGAAGTATCCATCGATGAGGGTAGCGAAGGACAGCGCCTCCGCGTGGAAGCCCAGGCACAGCTCCTGTGATGTACATACGGCCATGTTCAAACATCAGCACTCCACACCAGAAAGAATGAGACAGAGATGGGGACAGAGATGATGAAAGAGACAGATGAGAAGATAGGGGGAGAAGATAGGGGCTTTGCACAGAACAGGGTTGACCCGAGCCATACCACGCTGGCTCTGACAGGTTCCTTTCACACTGTCCTTTATTAGCATTTATTAGCATGGCTCAGATCAGCTCAGCTCAGACTGGATCTGTGATGTAAATGAAGGTGTACCGTCCCATAGTGGGAGTTAAGACGGTAACTCTAGTATTCCTGTAAACATAATAGAACTGAGCCTTACTGACTATCAACGGCTCTTTCAAATATCTAGCTTGTTGACTTTCACTTTGAATTAAACTTTTACCATCTTTTTGTTGTCCTGTTTGTACACCGTGACTGTGGAGCCCTTGATGATGATGTGTGTGATCTCGTGGAAATCGGAGAAGCTTTTCCAGTCATTCCAAACATCTTGAACAGGTTTGCTCCATCTGTAGTCAGTTTTGAATTTCTTGGATTTGTTTTTGTCTTTAGGAGCCCCCACACTCTGTTGGAATTGTAGAAAGACACATTTTGATAAACATGGTACTTAGCATATTTTCGAAGATCAACTGTAGCCTTGTTAACACCTCATTGGGATATGAGGTGTAGCTCAGCTAACATCTAACACAATTGTATACGACTGTATACACATAATACACAATGTATAATATGCATATACTATAATAATGCTACTATTAAGGCCTTTCTGGCCGTTCCGAAGTCTAGACAGAAGACAAAAGGTGACTGTGCCTTTGCCATTAGGGCCCCTAGACTCTGGAAAGACCTGCCTGAGGATATTAGGCTAGCAAGATCAGTACTCTCTTTTAAATCTCTTCTTAAGAACTAATTTTTACAGACTAGCCTTTAATTGATGCTGGCCTTATTCTTTTTAATATGTCTGTGTTTTACTGTTACTACTTACACTCACTGAACACTTTATTAGGAACACCTGTACACCTTCTCATGGTGGAGGTGGTGTAATGGTGTGGGGAATGTTTTCTTTGCACACTTTGGGCCCGTTAATACCAATCAATCATCGCTTGAATGTCACAGCCTATTTGAGTATTGTTGCTGATCATGTGCATCCCCTCATGGCCACAATTTACCCATCTTCTAATGGCTACTTCCAACATGATAATGCACCATGTCACAAAGCAAAAGTCGTCTTAAACTGGTTTCATGAACATGACAATGAGTTCAGTGTTCTTCAGTGGCCTTCGCAGTCACCAGATCTGAATCTAATAGAACACCTTTGGGATGTGGTAGAACGGGAGATTCACAGCTTGAAAGTGCACCTGAAAAATCTGCAGGAATTGTGTGATGCAATCATGTGATCATGGACCAGAATCTCAAAGGAATGTTTCCAACATCTTGTGGAATCAATGCCACGAAGAATTGAGGCTGTTTTGAGAGCAAAGGGAGGCCCTACCCAGTATTAGTATAGTGTTCCTAATAAAGTGCTCAGTGACTGTATATTTTTGTTTTTATTTATCTGTTTTATCTATTTATAAGGCAATTTGTAACATTGTTTTAAAAAGTTGCTGTATAAATACAGTGTATTATTATTATTATTATTATTATTATTATTATTATCATCAACATTAGCCATTCTCACAATCAGAGTTTTCTTCCTCCACTTGAGGCCTGAGTTTCCAGACACAAGGACCTGGTAGTAGGTTGGCTGAGGCCAGTCACAGGAAGAAGCCAGCTCGGGGATCTTGCCCTCGCTGTCAGAGATGCAGAAGTACTCCGGCTCGTACACTTCGCAGCCGAATCCGCAGGTCAGGGTCTCCAGCGTGGCCAGGTACTTGACCTTGATGTCGTGGGCGGTGACGTTGTTGCTCTGCACCGTCCTGTTGTTGAACTCTGTCAGGAAGTGCTGGAACACCCTGGCGATGCGAATGCGTGTCAGGAAGTTGCGTTGTCGGATGACTCTGTTCACGCTCTCTGGGATGTACTTCTTATAGCTGGAATGGTCGAGGGTAGAAGAAGTGGAAATGACTGTGGGAGATAGATGTGTGTATTGACTGCGCGTGTGTGTGTGTGTGTGTGTGTGTGTGTGTGTGTGTGTGTGTGTGTGGTTCCGAAAATGTGTATAAAACAGTAAAACTACATATGTTATAGTTTCTTTATGAGTGACAGGTGGCTACCTGGTCTCCCCTGCTAGATTGGGGATGCTGATGTTCTTGTCCATGGCATGGTGTGAGATGGATAACACCGCCATCCCCAAGCACTCGTTCTCAATAAGGTGGAAATCTTCCTCATTCTGAGGGCTACGCATGGCAGCACGCCCTTTCAGGAAGTCACACTGGCCCTGGTGTACGGGAAGGAGGAACAAGATAATGTCTTCCAGAGTTCTATAGAACGTTTTTGGACTGTCAAATTGTGTTTCTGGGTCTACAACGATACCTGGGCAAAGAGGTACTTCAGCGAGGCAGCGTCTAGGAGCGGAGATCCCTCTGGTTGTGTCTTCCAGTCGGTGCCAGTCTTCTTCTTGGTAATGGCGTGCCTGCAAACCCGCACCATGCTGTTGTTTGTACCATGCCAGTTGGTGAAGTAGAACCTGAGGGAGATGAGGGATTGTCTTGAAGCTGCTTCAGTCAATATTGAAGGCTGTGTCCATAAACCACGTTCAGGGCTGGCTTTGCACGTCAAAGAGCTTCCAAATGTGAATATGATTCAATCTGGTTGTCCCTTAACTCACCAACTGCCAAAGAATTCCAGAACACTCACCACCTAGAGTGCCAAGTGTTTTATGTGGGATTTACCTAGCAACAATACTTTGATTGGCTAAAAAAATTAAGCATCATCATTTATGCATTTTTGGTGAATAAAGCCACCCTTGGCACTCTAGACTGTTGACAATCTGGGTGACTTTATTCACCCTCTGCACTAAATGAGTTAATGTGAGCAACCACGGAATCACATAGGGATAAGACTGACCTCATGCGATAGTGGAGCTTCAAACTGGTGCTCTCCTCTATTTTGAAGGTGTGATTGGGAGGGTACCAGATGTCCCTGCTTTCGTCGTAGAGGGCAAATAAGTTGAAGCAAAGAGGGGATATGCCTGAAGAAGAGAGACGTCTGTTATTTCCCCAAACTAGTTAACTTACACAACTCCAATTCATGAGAATTCCATGGAATTCCAACCGGAACATGACTCACCACACTTCTTGGCTGCCTCTGTACACAGCTCCTCAGCCGTGAGGCAGCCCCTGAGAAACTCCAGCTGGTGGAAGTCTCCCAAGTAGAAGTGGACCTCGAGGCCCCGTGCTATCACTGGAACTGTGAATTCACCCTTCCTCTTCCTCCTCATCTTCACAAACAGTTGCCTGCCCAGTTCCATTGGGCTGAGTCTAGGCATCCAGTCCCTTGAATACTGAGAGAGAGAGAAGGAGAAGAGAGGGTTCAGAGAGGCTTACATACATTATTGTTAGCTTTAATACCTGTGTCATGATAACAAATGATGCGTCATCAACTCATAAGACCAGAAAGAAAGTGAAAGCTATAGGGAGATAGACAGGGAGGTATGACGAAAAATCAAAGTTAACAATAACTTATTGAATGGATGCCGATAACCTGATAACCATGCCGATAACCTTGATTATCCTTTCAAATCCATCATGTTCTGTTTCTAGTAAGATATTCATTTGGGTGACTTACATACACATCATACCTACAGTACTCATGATAAAACATCTCACCTATTTCGGCGACTTGGAACTCACTTATTTCGGCGACTTGATTGACTCACGGGTCTCGAAAACACGACTCTCTGCGTCCCGACAACAGTCCTTAGATCTGGTTTATTGTGATGGTTTTCGGAGTATCATTTATTGTAGAACAAGGGGCTCTGTGCTCCGCAGTAGAGTTGGCATGCCCCACCACAACTGAGCTTTTCCAGTCAAGCCGATGTGTCAGTTCCCGAAAACGCAGTCATAGATCCACGCCCCAATCTCCTCCGATTGGTTCTTTGGTAAATCAATCTGACTGTGACAACAGAATGAACCCTAGATACAATGTTTATCAATGTTCATCAGTGTTTATCAAAATGCGTCTTTCTCTAATTATCTTCTCTTTCCAGTGACCGCTATGAAAGGCGGTCACAGCTCACCGTTCCATTCGTTAAAATGTCTGTAATAAGAGTAAACTCAATTTATCATGTTCGTCGGGGCACAGCTAGGCCAATCTAAATAGGTGATGTGTGTGTGTGCGTGTGTGTGTGTGTGAGAGAGACACAGACAGACAGACAGACAGACAGACAGACAGACAGACAGACACACACACACACACACACACACACACACACACACACACACACACACACACACACACACACACACACACACACACACACAGATAGAGAGAGACAGACGGCCCCTTTAACAAAGTCAGCTGATGAATATAAAAAGTTCGAAGGAGGAAACAGGAAGTGATTGAACACTGAACCACCCAAACAACGCACAACGAAGAGCAACTGGTCGACATAAGAAGACAATGGCGGGTATTAAATGTAAGTTAGCCCAGCAGTGAGTTGTCCAAACCAGTCTACTAAAAACCTTTCTCCTAGCCAGCGACAAGTCATTACATTCTTTGTTTTTATTGTTTTGCGTATTAGCTACAATATATCGATTCCACGACAACTTGTCACTCTTACTTGATTTCAGTTTGGTCTTTTCAACCTTTCAAAGTGTAAATTCGGTGCTTCACGTTTGTGTCTTTATTGATTTCTTTTGTCGTTTTACAGCACTGATTGGGTTGTCGTTCAGTGGTGCCATTGGGTTGACGTTTCTCCTGCTGAGCTGTGTTCTGGAACAGTATGGGTATGTATGTGCTGCAGGCCCCCACCCCCCCCCCCACACACACACACACACACACACACACACACACACACACACACACACACACACCTGTTGGATACATGTGATACAAGTCTTGCAAATGCAAACACAGTGTGAACCTGTTGTGTTTCCACAGGGAGTACTGGCCCCTGTTCGTCCTAATCTTCTACGTGCTGTCTCCCGTCCCCACCTTCATATCCAGAAGACTCAGTGATGACACTGATGCTACCAGCAATGCATGCAGGGAACTGGCCTATTTCTGCACCACTGGCATTGTGGTGTCTGCGTTCGGGCTTCCCATTGTTATGGCCCGGTCCATGGTGGTGAGTCATTGCAGATACTGGCCGTGGGACATTTGAATGAGGGGCATGTTTCGTTTTTTGAGCTGTGAAAGGTGAAATGACTGAGATTGGGAGAGTACTCTCTTTGTGAAGGGCAGAAAAGCGCCTTACTCCTCATGGTACCAGTACTAGAGCAATTTAGATCATCAGTAAACTCAGTTCATGCAGAGCTAAAGTAGACATCTCATAAATGCGATGGATTGTTTGCCAATAGGTAGATCACCTGCTGATAACTGATAAGAATGAAAGTGGTTAATTATTAGACACCATCTCAAATCAAATCTGATTGGTGACATACATACAAGTGATATAGTGAAATGCTTTATGAATCTAGCTCATTGCACAACAGTCGATAAATCAACAATACAATATAGTAAGGTAATAATAAAGCAATGACAGTGGTAGTGCAAAAGGGTGCAGTGTAGCAGCAATGGCTGTTTTTACAGTGGTAGGTCATTTACAGTGTAGTATAGTGTAGTGTAGAATCTAGTGCAAGATGTGCAGCTGTGTCCTTTGATTTCCTCCCTAACAGATCAAATGGGGGGCCTGTGGTCTGGTGATGGCTGGCAATGCTGTCATCTTCATCACCATCTTGGGATTCTTCCTGGTGTTTGGCCGTGGGGATGACTTCAGCTGGGAGCAGTGGTAGAGTGTCCGTGGGACTGTGGACAGACAGAGGACAGAAGGACCCAGCCCGCCATGCCTGCTTCTACAGAGGTGCAGGACGGTTGCATCTCTGTAGAAAGGAATGTTACTACGGCCTAACGTCACTACTAATGGACGTGTTATCAAGTTGATGCATATGTTATGTCTCTTGAGGTTTGAAGGGGGTGGGGGGGTACGTTAGAAAGGCAAGCACATAATGTGTATAGAATGAAAATGGACCATTGAATGATGTCTAGTGATGCCTTATTTCTTTTCTTATTTCCTGATCCCTCTCTGACCCTCAGTTGTAGCCACCTCTATTAGTCTGCTCTCGCCTCCACTTTCCCCTATGCAGAGGGTGAGACATTAAAATTCACCTCCCTGCCCTTACCTGTACGAGGGAAAAGTTAGTATCGGGACTGAAACATCTTATCTATGTGTAATGGTCATGCTTCAGTTGTTATATCATAAGGGATACTCTTGAATGTTTTTTGTCGTTATCACTTCTGGTTCGTCTAGTCTTTTTTTCCGGTCCTTTGGAGGTATTCTGCTATTTCTTCACATGACCTTTGTGATTATGTGTATTTATCCATGCTATTTGATCTGATGTCTTGGGTTATGACTATATCATCAGGTAAAGGTAGAGGTAAGTTTGTTATGTTTGACATTTTGCTGCAAGTTGAAAAAGCCTTGCTTTAGGTTTACACTGTCTATACCAAAGGCCATTTAGACTGTAACAGACACTATTCTCCCACCCACCAAGGCTTCTGAAAGGAGTGTCTTTTATCATGATATACACAAGAGTTTTGATGACAACTAATGATGAGTTGGAATAGAATATTATAGAAGAATAGAGTTATACCGTACATGTGTTTGTCTATGCTGAGGACAGAAGCCAAAGTGTGGTTTGTGAATCCTTGCCAATATTTGGGGAGGGATGTCGATTTTACATGTATGGAATGTATATACAGTACTATATATTTGTTGTTTTTAGACCAGATCTGTCTATTTTGTTCTAATGAAGTGCCCACTTTTCTATTCACCAACAAACAACATCATAGGAGCAGAGTCAATGTATATTTTTTACTGATTCAAAATCATGTCCTCTTAGAAAGTTTGTCAGTCACTTTTGACATGTTAAATTGGGAGCCTATGGTGCATTTGTAGAATGATGTCATGGTCTTTCTGATTACATGATCATGTGAGAATTATCCAAATTACAATACTGCTTGTTATAGTGACATTTATGTAGTTATAAACAGAATGTTATCAGAGCACTTATTGTTAAACAATGCTTTATTCATAATGTGTTTTTTACCCTATTATACAAATAAGATATTGAATTCTTCACAAAATTGGCACATGATTTTCTACTGTACCATGAAAACAAATAGTTTTTAGATTTTGTTAAAAACTGACATTTCATTTTCTATGAGAAGCCTTTCTGTACGTGTCAATCCAAAACCCAAATCACTTTGAAAATACCAGTGAGCGCTAGAGAAACCTGTTTCAAAACCCTTTACTCCTACAGTACCTGTAATCTGTTTTCTAACATTAATTAAAGCACTATTGAAATAAAATATACTTGCTTGATATTTACAGGTCTGAGATATTTGCAGATTTTCTTGACAATATTGTTGATGGATACATTATTCGAAACCAGTGGAGGTAGAAATCGGAGGACGGGCTCATTGTAATACATGGAATGGAATGTTGTTTACTTTCAGCCTGTCGCTGTTAAGCTGTTTTGGATGCACTCAAATTGCCTCCATTTGTGTTTAGCAAAGCACAACTCCAACACAAACTAAAGATCTCACATACAAGTGGTCACACATCTCTGCTTCCTCTGTTTGCAATTCAATGAAGGGAAGCTTCTGTTTTTGTTGACTTGCGTGACAAACACAGGATAAGGAATCTAGCATCAAGAACATCCTATTGACTGGTGGTTGTGAGAGAAAGAGAGATGTATGATTGTAGAGTGTATGATTTAATAAATTATTTGATTTGTGCTGATTATTATTAGATTTAGTGGTGATTGAGCACTTATTCCATCTATCCAGATGAACCTCAAGTGCCCAAGACCAGAGGAGTTGTCTCAGAGGTAGACATCAGGAAGTGAATACTATTATTTATCAGGGCTCCAAGAGGCCAATGGAGGGCTTTCATTTGTACATGGTAGATCAGTGAAGAAGGGGAACTTCCAGCTCAAGCACAAAAAAAAAGCACTCACACTTTCCATTTTGGAAAAATACTACTACACTACATAGCCAAAAGTGTGGACACCCCTTCTAATTATTGGGTAGGGCTATTTCAGCCACACCCATTGCTAACAGTGCATAAATGTAAGCATACAGCCATGCAATCTCCATAGACAAACATTGGCAGTAGAATGGGTCGTACTGAAGAGCTCAGTGACTTTCAACGTGGCACTGTCATAGGATGCCACCTTTCCAACAAGTCAGTTCTTTAAATTTCTGCCCTGCTAGAGCTTCCCCGGTCAACTGTAAGTGCTGTTATTGTGAAGTGGAAACGTCTAGGAGAAACAACAGCTCAGCCACGAAGCGGTAGGCCACACAAGCTCACAGAACGGGACTGCCAAGTGCTGAAGCGCGCTCACTACCAAGTTCCAAACTGCCTCTGGAAGCAACGTCAGCACAATAACTGTTTGTCGGGAGCTTCATGAAATGGGTTTCCATGGCATCACCATGTGCAATGCCAAGTGTCAGCTGGAGTGGTGTAAAGCACACCGCCATTGGACTCTGGAGCAGTAGAAACGCGTTCTCTGGAGTGATTAATCATGCTTCACTATCTGGCAGTCTGACGGATAAGTCTGGGTTTGGCGGATGCCAGGAGAACGCTACCTGTCCGAATGCATAGTGCCAACTGTAAAATTTGGTGGAGGAGGAATAACGGTCTGGGGCTGTTTTTCATGGTTTGGCCTAGACCCCTTAGTTCCAGTGAAGGGAAATGTTAATGCTACAGCATACAATGACATTCAAGAGAATTCAAGAGACTTTGTGGCAACAGTTTGGGGAAGGCCCTTTCCTGTTTTAGCATAACAATACCATACTTCACATACTTTTGGCCATGTAGTGTAGGTAAAAAACTAACACCTGGTGTCCAGCATCAGCTCTGAGGCAACGTATCCGCTCTCACCCTCACTGCTCACTCTGACGATGTCGCCTCCTGGAGGTGACGTTTGGGACTTCACCTTTAACACATCCCACCTCTCAGGAATCAGCCCTTTATCAAACATCAGCGAAGCCAGGTAGGAGAAAACCAAGATGGTGCCCAGGGCACAGAGCATACTTATAGTCCCAATAGGAGAACGCTGCACATAAACACCATTCTCCAGAGTACAGCCAGGGAAGTGTAGAAGTGTAGGTAGGCCTAGCTTGGGCTGTCCACTCAGGACCCTTAGTAACAGCCCCACCAAGTACCCAATGAGGGCGTCGTAACTGTTGGAGACTGGTGGAGGAATAGTCTGGTTCCTGAGGTCTCTGTGTGAGAGAGAGAAAGGGAAGAGAGTCAGAATGAGAGAGAGAGGGAGGGAGGGAGGGTTGTGTGTGTGTGTGTGTGTGTGTGTGTGTGTGTGTGTGTGTGTGTGTGTGTGTGTGTGTTTGTGAGAAAGGAGTTAGAAAGAGAGAGATAGACACTGAAAGAGAGGAAGTGAGACAGGATGATATAGAAACAGAGAGAGAAAGTAAACAGAAGGACAGGCAAACATATTCCAATAGAAATGTAGCATGATCCAACTGCCGATCAGTACCAGTTGTGAGTGGCGTCTCCTTACCTGTCCAACTAGAGCCCAGGGGATCCTCCGCTCCAGCCTCCTCTCCCTGCACACCTCCCTCTCCAGCTCCTCCAGCTTCAGACACGCCTCCCATGACTGGAGAGAAATAACACATGGTGTCAGAGGAAGGATCACAATCATGTTGGCAGAGTTTGGGTTTTTCATTTAACCAGGTTAGTCTCATTGACATGACATTTCAAGAGAGACCTGGAAAAGCCATAGATGCAAATGATTTAGATTTATGTTTGAAAAGAACATACAAAGGATTTCGTTACATCTTGTATCTCTTGCACCCCCAAGTAAAACTCAGCCTGTCTTCACAGTAGAAGGGAAGTCAAATCAGACAGTACATGATATGAGTTCATCTTCCTTACCAGTTCAGCCAGATAGAGGTTCCTATCGTCCATCAGCTCCTTCTAAAACCTTCACACACAACAGGACATACATCATTATTACATCTCTCTGCTTCTCTACTGCCCAAACTATCTGATCAATTAAATATGGCATTACACTTGACGAACGATTTGTTCTTCCTTTGCTTAACAATTTTACGGTTAACATGGTCAATGGCCTCAAGTTACAGAGGGATTTTGCCTCACCTTTTTTGAATAGAAGGGAAACTACACCTTCTCTCATCGAGTTACCTAATTCTGCCCGAAGAAAGACGTTGTTGAAAATGTCCAATACGTGGTTACTAATGGAGTCCCAAAAGGTAACATAAAAATTCCTTTGGGAGCACCGTCTACACCCGGGACCTTATTATCTTTCATACTTTTCAACGCTTCGTCACATTTGAAAGAAGACTCCAGATCATTGCTAATATCACGAGGTAGCGTTTTTCCCAATGTATCTAAGAAATCATTGTCCTTGCTCTCATTAATTTTATCGGCTTTGAAAAGGTTTTCATAGAAACCTGTAGCACACCCTCTGCAGACTCGACCGAGCCAGTAAACTGGCTATGGTTTCGTTGCTCCTCTGAACCTTAATATGTAACATTTTTTAAAATAAAAAGTATGACGTGCATTTTTCATTTTTTTCCTAATTGTCCTTTTGGCTTTTAAAAGTAAAGGCCCTGGCTCTATTTTCAAAAAAATAGTTGTTGCCCCTTTGGATCAAATTTAATTTGTCATCATCAATTATGCCGTTCACATTCCTATTCACAGACGTTTTCCAAATGAGTTTGTCATTTATAGAACTCTTTAAAAGAATGGTGAGCTTTAAATTTGCTATGATTCTGAATAAAGACTTTGATGCACGTTTTGGTGCTCTCCCACCAATCGCTTGTTGATTTGTAAAAAGCCTTTAGCTCCACGCAATTGTGGAAAAAACATTCAAATTCCGATTTAAATGCCGTATCTTCCAGAATGCTACAATTTAACTTCCAATACCCCTAACCCCGAAGGAAATAACATTTAAATCAAAGACGACCTTACATAATTGTGATCTGAATAGAACACAGGGGTCTATAGGACTCCTAGCACCTCTAGTGTTACCCCAAGTGAATCCCGGATCATTTGCATGAGTCGTTCGGAAAGCATCTACCAAATCAAATTTTCTAATACAATTAAATACTTGTTGCCCATCATTCCAACGATCACATGAGAGATTAAAATCCCCTGTCATGAGAATGACATGTCATAAATATAGTGTCTATACTGTTGAAAAGCTCCTTCCTGCCCCCAGGCTGTGCGTAATACGCAAACCTTTACCCCTCCAGTCTACGTCTATTACCAAGACTCTCCCCTCAGCAGAAAAACATTTCACAATTTTTAATTCCTTATTCCCACATAAGACGCCCACACTTGAGAAATAGAGACCCCGCCCCCCACTCCACATAGAGTCGCCTTTCACCCACTCCTTTGTGAAACACTTAACATCATTCTTATCCTTCAGATGGAGTTCTTGGATAAGGCACACACGATTGCGGCTAGATGTGCAGGACAAATATCTGAATAACTCAACGTCACAAAGAACAACATATAAGCCAGGAGACATCCACCAATTGACAAGGAATACAAATCATCTTTAAAACGCAGAAACAAACAACAACATAAAAACTGCACTCACACCACTGCATATTTAGAAGAATTCAAATGAATCATTATCAACGACACAATAATATAGATATATAGATATTGTAATGGCAAAAAATATATTTGTACTATTTTGCTTAAGTCATATATGAAATGTATTGACCTCTCTGTGACCCAATGTACTTTGTTATTTTTAATTATGTGACTGAGGAAGAACCAAAACCGACTGCTCCTTCTCTTGTATCAAAGATGTTATTCTGACCTTGGAACATTCCTAACTGCAGGCTGAGGTTTGAGATAGTAGTTCACAACGCCTACGCTTCTTTCCCAGCTTCTTTATCAGCAAATAAGTGCAAGATATGTTTACCCCTAGACCTATAACGTATGAGCATTGGAGTTAAGGATGGTCCTCTCCTCAGCCACACCATCAGTATCTGAATCCACACTGTTGGTGAAGGAATGCTGATCCAGCTGACCAACATTGTATAATATTTTCTATATGCATTAAAACTCTCAACTGAGACCAAACATCATTTATTGTTGTTCACTGAAAGATTTCCATCACGATATATAATAATAATAATAATAATAATAATAATAATAATAACTAGAAAAATAAGCTCCAGAAGACATTTCGTGGGCTTGCAAAGTTGTATTTTGGTGGTGGAAAAGGTTTAACGATGTTTCGATAAATACATAGATTTACTGGGTAGTTGAAAGAAAGTGAGAGTCTTCTGATGGTATCAGATGAAGTTAGAGATGGTTTGGTTGGTTGGTTGGTTGGTTGGTTGGTTGGT
Source organism: Argentina silus (assembly GCF_951799395.1). Taxonomy (NCBI): domain Eukaryota; kingdom Metazoa; phylum Chordata; class Actinopteri; order Argentiniformes; family Argentinidae; genus Argentina; species Argentina silus. The sequence continues at coordinate 37,389,978 of NC_139655.1, read as the reverse complement.
TGGATGGATGGATAGAATGTTAGAGAGATAAATAGATAGATAGTGTAGTGGGTAGAGAGTGGGTTGGTTGAGTGGTTGAGAGTGGTACAGTTGGTTGGTTAACTGGATGAGACTTTTTGGAGTTACAAAAAGTGTAATAGTTTTAAAGGTTTAATGGTTTTTAGAAAGCTTTTATCAGGGTTGATGATGATTGCTGCATAGTTGAAAGAAAGTGAAATAGGTTGGTTGATTGGCTGGATGAATGGATAGATGAGAAAGAGGTTAATCAGGATGGCCAAGAGTTGGTTGGTTAACCGGATAAGGAGTTTTTGGAGTTACAAATGATAGTTTAAAAGGTTTAATGGGTTTCAGAAAGCTTTTATCAGGGTTGATGAAGATTTTCTGGGTAGTTGAAAGAAAGTGAGATAGGTTGGTTAGGTTGATTGATTGGACAGATGAATGGATAGATGAAAGAGAGGATGGATAGATGAGAAAGGGGAAGTAAAGAAAGAGCAAAACAATTAACAGGTTAATCTGGGTGGGTTATACTGAGTGAAGCAGTAGTAACTGGTGAAAGGATGATGGCCAGGTAGTTGAAAAGTTAGATACGTAGATATAAGGTTGGAAGATGATAGATAGGATGAGCCTGGTGTAGTTCAGTGGAGTGGGTGGAGGGTTGGTTGGTTGAGTGGTTGAGAGTGGTAGAGTTGGTTGGACGTTAGACAAGATAAAACGTTAGATACATAGTATGTTAGAAGGCCATAAATAAAATGTTTGATAGATAGATAAATAAATTGGATGAGCCAGGGGTAGTTCAGTGGAGAGTCGGTTGGTTGAGTGGTTGGTTAAATGGATGAGAGTTTTTGGAGTTAAAAAAAATCTTAATAGTTTCAAAAAGTTGAATAGGTATCAGAAAGCTTTTATCTAGGTTAATGAAGATTTTCTGGGTAGTTCAAAGAAAGTGAGATAGGTTGGTTGGTTGGTTGATTGGATGGATGAATGGATAAATGAAAGAGTGGATGGATAGATGAGAGAGGGGAGGTATAGAAAGATCAAAACAATAAAGAGGTTAACCAGTGTGGATTATACTGAGTTAAGCAGTCATGACTGGTGAAAGGAAGAAAGGATGATGCTAGGTAGTTGAAGGTTTAGATAGATATAAGGTTGGAAAGATAGAATGTTAGAAGGTCATTGATAGCTAGATAGCTAGATAGATAGATAGATAGCTAGATAAGACTGGGGTTGTTCAGTGGAGTGGGTAGAGTGCTTGAGAGTGGTATAGTTGGTTGGTTAAGTGTTTGAGAGTGGTGTCAGTGAGGTAGAACTGGTGTTGTGTAATCATTCTAAGAATGTGTTCTGCAGGTCTCCTGTCGTTTTTATATAGTATTGAAAGTTCCATAGCAGTTGCAGTAACAATGGGGCTCTCAGAATGTTGGCCTAAATCAACATTCCACCATGTTAACCGGATGAGAGGTTTTGGATTTACAAAAAGCTTAATAGTTTAATAGGTATCAAAATCAGAGTTGATAATATGGAATTGTTTGCACATTTTACAGTTGAAATGGTGTTAATAGCTTAAAAGGTAAGGTAAAATCGGCAGTGGTTTAAAAATTGCATCTTTTGATTTCCATAGACCTCATGTTAAAAAGTGCTTTCAAGTTTGTAATGTTTAAAAAGTTTAATAGGTATCAAAACCAAAAGTCGTAGCAATGCGAGGTAGACCTCTCTGCACGTTTTAAAGTTGGATTGGTGTGAATCGCTTAAAAGTTGTAGGAGGAGTTGCAGGTGAAAGAATTTGAATAATAATAATAAGCAAGCCCACCTAATAATGTCGAAGAACAATCGTTGGACTTGCTAAAGCAAGCCTACCTAATAATAATAATAATAATAAGTATGAGCAATAACAATAGTTGAACTTGGTGAAGCAAGCCCACTAATAATAATGGTAAGAACAAGTATGAGCAATAACAATAGTTGGACTTGCTGAAGCAAGCCCACTAATTCGTTTTCCAATATTCTCCGGTTCTTTATTACCAAGTAAAACAGGTATTACATTATATTCACTTTTTTATATATTTACTCTTAAAATCTTTGGATGGGAAATGTACATGAAATGTTTGCATATTCAGTGTCCTATGCAGTGAATAAAATACAGACAGAAAATAAAAGTAATATCTCATATAAAAAATAAAAAATAAGCTTACAGAAAGTCTTTAATATTGCTGGATATATGCTAATCCATAAGGCAAATAAAAAACATGTTGCATTATTGAAACATTTATAAACTGCTGTCTTTACATGACTAGAGAGGACCAAGTGAAATTGTATTTTTCTGTTTTTTTCCAAATAAATAGTATTGCAACCAGGACAAATTAAGACAACTTAAAACAATACAAAGTAATTTGTATATTCTGCATGTTACTGATGACATCAAGAATAAAAAGGGACATTTGTTATTAGTTGTGATTTACTTTGAGGAAACATAATATATTGGTTTGGATGTGAATGTGAGGTAATTCTATTACCACTGTGGGAAAGTGAAGATGCATGATAATACACTAAAACATTCTATCTCATTGGGATTGGATTGGAGAAAAACAATGCTATGTCAAACTGTTTTGTTGGTGTGCAGGTCAGGAACAGAAGGATCTCAGCTGTGATATATCATGGAGGTGCAATGATTGTAAAATCTCTAGTGATGGCTCAAACACAATGCGACTGGTGACTGGTAGTTACAGTGAAAGACAATCACATAGTATTCCCGTCTAGTCCAGGTGTAGGTCTGAATAGCATTGTCATAAAGGATGATGATCACTCTTGGTGGATATTTATGATCCCCATATTGTGTGCAGCCTAAATGATGTGCATTACACTAGTATAAAGAGGTAACAAAAATGACATACTGAGAACTGCAGATTTCATGCTGTACTACGTGAAATTCTTGGACAGTCACAGTAATCTACAAGAAATCCACATAACAATAAATGAATAACAAGAACTGAGGTTTAAAGAACAAATGTGGTAATGTAATATGGGGCTAACACCACTGTCTATGTAACATACATCTTATTTGACAATACACAGAAACACCATATGTCCAAAGGGATATATGAAGAAACTTATTTCATATTTACACTATTTACAAATTGATTTTTTAAATATTGCTATTAGAAAATGATAAAACACCTATTTACTCCACATGGTGGAAAAACAAGAAAATAAATCACCATAAGGGGGTTTCACATAAATTCTGTATTCTGTTTAGATTATTCTTGGAGCACTTTCCCATCTTCTATGGTGTCCAACAGTTCTACTAAGGACTCACAACTCCAGAGGATTACCAAACAATACCACCGACATGGTTCCAATTACAAGTCAGGGCCCTTAAGAATTTAAAATTCAATGTTGGCCCCTCCCCCCAAAAATGTAAAAATCTCTGTTAGGACCCCCCAAGAGTCAATGTGCTGAATTTGAACCCTGACCAGCAGCTAGTCATCAAACCTAGACAAAGGCAACTCTCCCACCCAGCCTGCTTTGTTTCTGTAATCCACAATCAGAGAAACAATATTAAAGGGCTGCTACACAATGTGGACTTATTTTGACATAAGACCACTTTTGAAGTCTAAAAACATTGGACTACTATGAGTTTGTAGTGAACTGTCTCTTTGATCACCAACTGTCTCACCTGGTGTCATGTTAGCTGAATGTGTCAACCAGGTAGATTAAACAACATCATTTAATAAAAGCAAATATACATTTGACCCTGACCCTCACAGAGTTCTTGTAATTCTCAATTTTGGATATAACAGTATTCATTTATTCAAAACCAGTCCAGTGTATCTTCCCTGACCACCCATTCAACACTGCTCATACGTAAATAAGGCTGGGTCACTGTATGAACCCATTGTGACTGACTTTGCTAACTGGGGTTACAGTACATGTGTTCAAATGATCATATTCCACAAAGTTATAGGTGCACAAAACAGATAAGCGGTGACTACTTGCATAAAACTGAGTGCGTCATAAAGTAAAACAATACCCTGGTGTACTGTGTGAATTACATCCTGCCAATTCTATTCCATCATCCCTCCATCCAGACCTTTCTCTGCGTAGGTTAAAGGTTTCAGAAGTCTCTCAGTTGGTAGCATGTATTGAACGAGGAATCCAAAGTCTCTTTTATAGTCGTCCATCCTCACAGTCAAAAGTAATTGTTCTTTTGGTTCCATTCACAACAATGTTGACTAATTGTCAGCCAAATATTTCCCTGGAAAGCGAACAAACAGAGAAAACACAGTCAGGGGAATTCAAGCTTTTCATCTGATAAATTGGAATGAACACAGGGGTGGGGGTGTATTTATGTATGTAGTGTTGTTGAATGCAGAAATAGTCAAGCAGGATTATCATGTCTCACAAACACACACACTGACCTGCTGCAAATCTCTTTTTGACGAGGGAGAGCCTGTAGCCGGTCCCAACCAGCTGGATGTCACAGCCAGAGAGAGTGCTGCCCTCACTGGTGAACTGCACCGCCAACTGGGAGGGCTTACTGGGACCCTCCATCAACTGGAACCTGCCCAGTAGAGCACCCACTCCTGGGAGGAGAGAGAATGATGACGATGATGATGATGATGATGATGATGATGATGAAGAAGAGGTAGTTAGAGATACAGTTATAAAGAGTATCTCTATCTTCCAAATAAAGAGGAAGGGGGAGATAGAAAGATGACCTACCTCCATTGTCAGATCTCTGAAAAAGACTAGGTATCTTCCAAAGAATCTTCTGCTGCTCAGAGTTCCTATTGGCAAAAACAACATTAAACACTATTAGGACGGCCTTGTCCACAACAAATGTGGACAACTTTGTATCCATGCACGTAACTCAAAATGTTACTCTCAAAACCTCCAATTATACGCTCATATTTCTAGTTAGAGATCTCTAGTTTGGTTCAGTCAGCATCCTTACCAGGTAGCAGGAGGGATCATAGCTTGGAGTTTGGCCACACCCCCGTCCACGGGCACCAGGAAGTGGATGTTGTGGAGTGGCGCAGGGGAGGCCATGGCCTCAGTGTTGTATTTGTAGTCTATCCTGAGGTCAGTGCTGGTGGCGTCGCCACGCCAACTCACTGCCAGGTTCAGAGGAGTGGACTGGATCCCCTCAGCTGAGACCTGACACATATCAAACAGGCACACACACACACACACACACACACACACACACACACACACACACACACACACACACACACACACACACAAACACACACACACACACACACACACAAACGGGGTTGATCATCAGAAAGGCATACATTAACCATACGGTCCAAAACACAGCAAATCCACCAAACCCAGGCTGTAGTAGCTTGGGTGGCAGTCTATTTAGGCTTTTTGCCGACATGAAATTGTAAGAACATCGGCAGTGAGGAATCTCGGGGGGTCATCTTTGACTCCACACTAAACCCCTTGACCCCATGGTCTTGTTTGTATCTCAACTGCTCTATTTTTTTGTCACATGCTTTTTCTCCAACACCACTGGGACAATTTTGATGAAACTCGGGTGAATGATGCGTCTGGCCATACAGATGGGACATTTACGACATTACACTGATTGGCCCAATTTCTACGAAACTATGGTGAAAGATGCATCTTGCCATAGAGATTGTTTAGGAGTTTCCAGGTGACGCCGATTCATCATTAACACATCATAATAGGGTGCAAAGTGGAGCGCTAGCAGTGTAGCCTAATGCAGGAGGCATATAGCCTCAAGAATTTGGGAATAATATTTTGAGAAATCAAATAAGCACTACAGGTTCAGGTTACTTTTCAGTCTGGCTACGAATGCAGCTGTAGGCATGTAGCCTAATGCAGTAGGCCTATAGCCTAATGAATTTGGGAATAATATTTTGTGAGTGAAGTCTGTTATCCAGCATAATTGAATACCGACACTTGGCCTATATCATTACGGAAACCAGAGTTGTGTAACCTAGGTTTATAGGCACGTTAGTACGATAGTAGTAGCCTAATGGTGCCAAAATCATTTTTCTCTTTGGTCAAAGAAGGTGATCGCACCAAGAGAAAAGCCCTCCCTGTGTGCAACAGGGACACAATACTGTAAAACAGAGACAACCAGAGTGTCATAGTAAAAATGAATACACATCTTGCTTCATTCACAGGCTTCATTCAATCACTCTCCTTTTATAGCAAGGTGCTACATCATTTGTGGGGGACAACATGTTTACTGTACACTTGTTTGTTTCGTGTATATGTATATGTATTTTCTCTGTAGAAATGTCTTTGGGTATCTTAGCAAATACAATCAATTACTATTGGAATTCCATCCGGTTTGCAGGCAGTAAGCTGGAAATTTCCAAAGAAATGTGGTAGACATGTTTTCAGGCACACCCCAAGTGGATCAGTTTGTAGCTGTTACTAAGGCTTAGATGTGAAGGAATATTTGTCTTAATGTGTCCTCCAGGTAAGAAGTGAATAGAATGTAATAGGACAAGCACAGGCTAAAAATGTGTTACCCTCCAGTACATGACTTTATCAGTAGCTATAACTGTGCACCATGTAGATGCTCTCACCTGATATTTGATCATATCCACATTGTAATAAGTTGCTTGAGGTTTCTGGTCTGCCACTCTCCTCAAGTGGCTCATCAGGTTTGGCATATTCACCCAGAATCCTTTAGTGTCCGCATTGGAAATGGTGGTATCACTAGAAAATCAATAAAGTACATTGATATAAAAACAAATCTGTCGCTGAATCACTAACCCTAACCCTAACCCTAACCCAAGAATAAATGGCAGTTCAGTCACTTCTGTCAGCTATGTCTAAGGTAGCACCAGGTAGTCAATATGTAGGCTACTGCAGGTCAAACCCTTGCATGCGACACCACAATTGTAAGTCAGTCAGTGCATAAGTCAGTGCATCAGCCTTACCAGCACAGCAGTTGTGGGTTGGGGAGGACCTGCTCTAGTCGGCTGTAGTTGCTGATGCAGAAGGTGAGGACTGGTGGAGACGGGTGGCTGGCAAAGTGCCTGGTGATGCCAGCTGGGAAAGACAGCACCATCTCCCCTGTGATCTTCACCACACACCTGGAGAACAGAGAGAAGCGGAGCTCAGAAACGACTAATTTGTTCTGATGACGTCACTTTGACAGTTGACCATCACTACTATCAATACTAATGTTGATGTTGGGTTTAACTTGAGTGTTATTCATATCAATATGAACGTTGCTACTTGTCGCAGCATTAGATTATCGCTTGAGAGACCTACTTGCTGGGGTCAGCTCCTTTGAAGTAGGCGTTGATGGTCTCAGTGAAGGCAGCTGCCACAGGCAGGGTGTCCTGGGCTCCCATGGTGAGTGGGCTGGGTCCTCTGGAGCACCCTGACACACACACACACACACACACACACACACACACACACACACACACACACAGACAGACAGACAGACACACACACACACACACACACACACACACACACACACACACACACACACACACACACACACACACACACACACACACGGTTGATCACCAGAAAGGCCTTCATCACAGTACAGTAAGACCACATAATAACACACAACCACTTAGTGGTTTTACTAATTGGCTAAGTGGCTCTACTAATTGGCCTATGCGGTCTGATGACAAGTTGTGAGCGAGGGGTTTTTAGCCAGAATGCATAGATATGGAGAATTGGAAATATGAGGAAGAGGTCAAACAGGATAGGATGGAAACAGAGCTTCATAAAGGTGAGTAACACGGACAGGGGAGTGCAGGCGCAGTACAAGCTCTGGTAGTGGCATGACTCACCTTCAAAGGACAGATAAAACCTCCCATGGTCAAACCATACCAGAGAAGGCTGCTGGCCCTCTGTGTGGAGGGGGAGAGTGATATGGAGGGGAGTGGAGATGAGAGTCAGGCAGGCAGGCAGGAGGAGAGAAGGACAGCAGGAAGAGTTACTGGAGGCGAGACCCTTCACATGACACAGGGCAAGGTCAGAGGGGACTTGCAGTATGACAGGTAGAAGGTGGGGAGTGCAATGTAGTCGTAATGTGTTAAAAAATGTTTAAAAAAAAAAGAAAGAAAAAGCCAAGCCAAGACTCTACAAGTCTATGTGTGTATGTGTGTGTGTGTGTGTGTGTGTGTGTGTGTGTGTGTGTGTGTGTGTGTGTGTCATTTTCCTCTCTTCACAGTAAACTATTGTACTGACAGTGAGACCCTACAACAACAGTCATTTGCCTAGAACTGCTAGCAAAATGTCACAATAATTCATTGAATGATAATATGTGAAGACAATTCACTTTCCATTCATGAGTTGAATTGTGAATTGAACAGACGGGCGATCGTACAGAAGGTGGGGGCATGGATGTGGGTGTGATGGCGACCGTGTCTTTACCTGTGGTGTTGATGTTGAGCTCCCGTCCCAGGGTGGGGGTGGAGGCTGCACTCAGAGAGGTGATGGACGAGATGGAGGAGGAGCTTTCAGCTCGGGCCAGAGGGGCGAAGGGTGGGGGGCTGCCGGAGACTGGGGGGCTGAAGGGCCGAGTCTGGGGGTGGGGGGGGGGGGGGGTGGTTGGGGGTGGGGGAGGGTGGACACACACACAACACAACAAGCGGCCCCAGAGAATGAGTTAGCGCACACTCACACACACATACACACACACACACACACACACACACACACACACGCACCAAAACACTGTGCCAACCCCTCTGTAAAACATGTGTGTAAAGTCATTCAAGGAAGTTGGGTTATTCATACCAGGTCCCCTATTGGTTTCCCAGGGGGCAGTTTGGGTCGTGAGGACGGCCTCGGAGGAGGAGGGGGAGGGATCGGGCTGCCACCTGACAAGGGCGTGGCTGGACAGGCTGGAGAGGAGGGCCCTGAGGGAGAAATGATGAGGCATGACCTATTACGACCAGTTATGACCAGCTACTGTTTGTTATGATCAATAGCACATAATGCCCATTTGTATACATGGCCCATTCTATCCATTTTAATATCCATTCTACCTGTTGTATTTCTATGTTGTGGTCATACTCACTGCTGCCTGGACAGGGTCCAGGGGAGGACACTATGGACCTGTAGGTAGGTGGGGGGAGTGGGGGCGGTGTTCCCCTGAAGCTCGGCGTCAACTCCCTGGGTGAGGCCATGAAGTCAGACAACTCCTCCCTCAGAAACACCCCCTCCGGGGTCCTCTTCCCCCCAGCACCCCCCAGGACCAGGGGTGGAGGGACGCCCGCCCGTTGGGACCTCTCTGCTGGTAGGGGCGGAGGGATTGGGCTGACAGGGCCGGGGGGGGGGTACTCTGGGTACTCGGGTCTCTCACCCATATACAGGTCACGGTCGAGGCAGGGTGGGGGGGAGTGAGGGGGGGAGAAGTCAGGGGGCAGCGGGGGGACAGGCTCATCAGGAGGCGGTCCTAATACGATGGAGGGGGGCGAATCTGGGGGAGAGAAGGTGGGTGGGGAGGGCGGAGGCTCGTCGGGAGGGGGACCCGGGGAGAGGCAGGGGGAAGAGGGGGAGGAGGGGGAGGAGGGGATGTCAGGTGGGGGGGACTCCGGGGGGGGAGGTGGGGCAGGTTCGTCTGGCGGGGGTGGTCTCTCGCTGCTGAAGCTGACCCATCTGGGCGGAGCCATCTGCTCATTGGTCTCAGGGGAGTCCACTTGGCCAAACACGTTGTCCAGGTCAGGCACAGGGGAGCCTTGGTAGGAGGCAGGGGATTGGACGTTCAGATAGATAGGGGCTCTCCCATTAGGTAAATCAGCTTTGAAAAGAAATGAGAAAAAAGGGACAATTCGATCAAAGCTGTTCGAAAAAAAGTGCCATTATGTTTGATGTAATGTTAGTGGAATAATATTACCGGAAGATTCCGACGAAGGATAGCTATGACTAGTTGCTGGGATGTTCTTAGGTGGAAGTGGGGGAGGAGCTGAAAAGAGAGGACAGTAATTACAGCTTAAATTTTGGATTGTTGTAAGTCTACAGTATACACTTCTTAGGCAAACATATACAGTACAAATACTGTAGCCTACATTCCTAAAGTTACCGTAAAACTTCTATTAGACGCCCTGCATGTATTGGAGACAGGATATTGTTGGAGACTGCACTTATTGGAGGTTTTACTGTATACAATTAAAATCACAGACGTGACTGACAACTGATATAATGAGAGCAGGGTGAAGTCTATTCTAATGGCAGCTTACCTCCTGTGGGGAAGGTTCTGGTAAGAGGGGACTCAGGACGTTGTCTGGATTCACACCACACATCTGACTCCATAGAGACCACTAGGATCGGGAAACAAAGGGCATGGAAAGAGTTCATCACAACCCAGTAGGAACATATCCCACACAACCATACCATGCATATAAGCCACAGCAAGCTAGATCAGAGGATAACAACCCTGTACAGTAGATACTTTTTTACTGTGAGTAAACCAATTCACAAACATACATTTATGGCATTTAGCAGACACCTTTGTCCAAAGCGACTTACAACAAATACATTTGTCTAAGTAAGTGGATCATCTATCCATCAGTCATCATAAGATAAAGTAATCAATGCTCAGACCAGGGGCCATAGGCAGTCACAATGCTTTTTCTTTTAATATATATTTTTTTATTATTAACAGGAGAGAAACTTGCACAGGGGGGTAGTGGGGGAGAAGAGGTCTTTAGGAGGGACCGATAAGATGTAGCTGAAAGAGATGGGTCTTCAATCTACGGCAATCTACATACTTAACCTAAATAACACATGCAAGACAAAGACCCTCACAGTCACACAGAAAGACACACACACACACACACACACACACACACACACACACACACAGTCAGACTGATCATGAATTGTATGGATATGTGAGGCACCATCATATCTGTGTGTCTCATAGGTAGTCTCCGGAGGCCCAAAGAAAGCTTGGGGATTCTGGGAGTCTCTGTCACTGTGTGGGATAAGAAGAACAAACCACCATTAGTTCACCCTCTGATATCAATTCTATTCATTTTGACACAGTACTGCTGGTTGCAAAGAGTGTGAATGAGGATGGCTGATTAGTATTGGCACAAGTATGAATGACCTCTGACCTCGGTGTCTCAGGGGCGGGGCTCGGTGTAGGTGTGGAGCGTCTAGGCCTGGCAATCTCCTCACCTGAGAAGAAAATCCAAATAACATTCACACACATTCACACACATGCATGTAACATCACATATGTATCACGCATGCAACTTCAAATCAAATAAAACATCATTTTCCACCAATGATCTACTTACAAGACAGGTGTCTCTTAATCTGGCCCTGTAACAAAAACGGAATACTTTCAGGATAAAGGTTTAAAAAAAAAAAAAAGCTAACAATAGACTCACACACAATATTCTGGACACGTGAATGCAAAATAAGTAGCCTTATAGGTCATTGACAGGTCTCCCTGTACAACTTCTCTTGAATAAAAGAGGCTAGAGATTGTCTTTCAAAGAGTAAATGTTGACCTTGACAAAACTATTGTGTTGTTTTGTGAGGCAAATCAGTAAATCAGTAGTCGCTTGGCTTGAAGACTGTCGTTGAACTAGAGGCTATGTTTGGGTGCAGACATTTGCCAGCAGGGGGTGACTCACCGGGCTGCGTCTCTGAGACCAGCAAAAAGGGAGAGAGAACAGACCTGGTCAGAGAGTGAGTGACAAATCAGTCAAACAGACAGAAAAGAACCAAACAGCTCTTTACTTAAACCCTGTTCTGTAAAGACCTCATAATGCAACAATAGACGTAACACCTGTACGTTCATGTATTTCCACCTGTCAATCAACATACTGCCATGCCATTGATAAAGCTGCACATATGATCCGTTTTGCTAAAGCAAGAATTAGCTTAGCACAAACCTAATCAATGGGCTAAGAACAGGTGTTATGTATTCACATTGTGCATCATGGATTTTGATAGCTTTGCGAACGAGGTTCAAGTAAAGTTTTGAACTAAAAACATAACTTCAACCAAACTCTTGGGGAGGAAGCTCTTTAAAAGGTGTTAAGAAACATGCAGGATGAAACAGGAAGCAATTTAAAACATAGATGATATATATAGAGAGGAAGAGGTTGATCTAAGTGCCCAAAAACATTGTAGATCTTTCAGCTAACACAGGGGGAGGAAACACAACAAGCACCACCAAGTAAACCCATGCTCTGTCTTGGTAGTGAAAGTAAAGATGAAGAGAGAAAATAAAGACAGGCTTACCGGACTTCTCCTCTATCAGAGCAACATGTGGGAGAGGGAGAGAGAATGGAGAGAAAAGAGAGGGAGAGAAAGAGAGAGGGAGGGAGGGAGGAGTGAGAGTGCAGGGAGAAAGGGAGATTCAAATATTCAGATACATTTACCAATATGACATTGGAAAGCCTAGAATGTGCTGTAGCTGTAGCTGTAGTATAGCAGCACGATTCATACACGACACTAGAGATTACATCATCTGTATGCACCATAGCCATTTGTATTTACCATAGTCAATCATGTTTATAAATAACAAAGAGCCTACAGTATAGTAAGAGGTCTCTAGTATATGAGGTCTCTAGTATATTTACATTTACATTTTACATTTTTGACATTCAGCAGATGCTTTTATCCAAAGCGATTTACAACAAGTACATTTGTCTAAAGTAAGTGAATCATCTATACATTAGTCATCATAAGAAAAAAAATGTATGCTAGGACCAGGGACCATTGGCAGTCACAATGCTAGAAGAAGGAATCATTATTATTATTATTTTATTTTATTTATTATTATTTTCTTATTAACAGTAGAGGAACTAGTGCTTCTAGCACTTATTCTTATAGAAAGTTTTGTGATGTAAAGTTGTTTCACTTACTTCACGCAAATGCACTTATGGTAAGTTGCTATAGACAAGGGCGTCAGCTAAATGAGTCAAATGTAAACATGTAAACATGTTGAGGGCTCACCAGAGATGGAGAGAGGGCCAGGCCTCCCACAGAGGCTTTCAGCACGTCCATAGAGGGGACGGAACACTTGCCACTGTCAGAGGGCAGAGGCTTGATCTTGATTTTGAACTTCTTCCTGCTGTCCTCCTCATCCTCCGAGTCACTGGAGGAGAAAAACTGCTTGCCTTTGGGAGCTGGTGGATCCTTGTTAAGGAGGGTAGAAAGACACTATTTTACATGGAGTGACACACACAATATTGACTGCACTGCGGACCACACACTAGAGGAAGCCAAATGATCACATATAGGGCAAGACTCACACTGAACAAAGACTGTTTCTTGCCAAGAGCCTATCACCCTCCCTTGACACAACATTTATAGTGACCATTAATCCTTCCTAAAAACACAAACGGATTCTCAAACACCGTATTTTTAGGAACACAAATGCAGCAGGAGAATGAAACATGACCTGTCCGTATCTGTCTAGTATGCCCCAGTTACACCTACACTGCACCTGCTGTAACAGAGACCAGAGCTTATACCTGAGCTACTTCTTACAGCTCAAGGTAGAAGCTCTCCCTTACCACAGATCTAGGATCAAATTACCCTACCTAACTCCAACCTTAACTATTGGGGTAGAAGGTAAAGATCTGACCCTGGGCCAGTGATTAGGGGTCTCCTATCTGACTGTGCCCTGTTGCCCTCCACCTCCTGGCCTTCCTCTGGTCCTCCTCTGGCCTTCCTCTGGTCCTCCTCTGGCCTTCCTCGGGTCCTCCTCTGGTCCTCCTCTGGTCCTCCTCTGGTTCATATGTGGGGCAATTAGAGGGGTGGGGGGCCTAATGATTTGGCCCAACTCCCACTGAGAAGCACTGGTCCAACGTGTCACTCAGCTAAACAGGTCAACAGCTTTAGCAGGCAGTGTACCAAGACTGCTGCTCCCTTGTGTGACCTGGGGTGGTCCAGTGGTCTAGCACCGCGGCCTACAGCGCACACATACGCCCATGTTGGCATGGTTTCAAATCTGGCCCATGCCGTGCTGATATATCCTGTCTTTCTCTACTGTCTCTGTCCAAAAACAACTGACAAAAAATGGAGGGTGGAACTACCCCACTCCAAAAAATAACCTTGAAAAAAGACTGCTACTGCCTAATCTAGAAGGATATTTTCTCTCTCCTCTCCGGGTCTTTGGCTGAAGCCCTCATCGTCCACATCTGGAGAGGCCTGTGACAGGACGAAATGGGATTGGTCAACTGATCAAATGATAGCTCCGCTCTATAATCCATAAATACATGCAAACTGCAGTACAGTGTTATTTTTTCTGTTTAAAGACATACAGTTTGTTGGTTTGTTAGTTGAGGCCCTTGCCGAGGTGATGAATGCCATTGTTTGCCTCTGCATAGTTAGGAAAACAAATACAAGCCATGCTTGTTCTCACTGACTAACATGCAGAGGGGGTAGTGAGACAGAGGTGCAGTGTGGGTACATACATATCGGTCCCAATCAATCTCTCCATAAAAGCCATTAGGAGCCCCGTTGGTCTTTTTCTGGGATAATGGAAATAAATCTATGAGAGCGTACCTGAGCAACTGTCATAACAGCAAACCTACAGTATTACACACACATACAGCCTTGAACACCACCACTATTCACCAAGGGTAGAGAGGAGGCCCGAGGAGACACGTCCATCAGGACAATATACTGTACTTCACAACTGACAAAGAATATGAAACAGTGAAAATGAGGGTACTGAACACAATGCAGAAAACATTGATGCCATAGCCATTCTGTGTTGTGTACTCACAGCTCCGTCTTTGTCAGGTGAACCCCTGTGTAGGGAGACAGAGAGGGAAAGGCAGAATGATCAGCCTAAGACTACGTTGATGATATTACTGAAAAGCTAAGAATAATGTTTTTAATGACTGCTCCTAAAATACAGTAATCTCCAAGTTTGAATTATTATGCAGTGTTGAATTGAATTATTATTAAGGTTGCTAAATGATGCAGTGTTATAAATGCTGAACTGTGCATATTAGGAGTAGAAAAAAGAGGCTCAGGCTCTGTTTTTTCTTCTCCTCATGTGTGTCGAATAGAGAATACAGGTGTGCAAAAGCCCTTTGTGTCATTAACTGTGCATACGGACACACGTTGTGTCTACTGTGCATGGGCACACTCACGTGGAGTCTGTGTCCTTCTCTTTCTTCCTCAACCCAAAGGCCTTCCTGGTACGCTTTTTCAGTCCTAAAAGAGGGGAAAGTGAAAGAGACAGGCGAGAAAGAGAGGGGGACAGAGTGAGAGAGAAAGAGAGAGAGAGAGTGAGACAGAGAGAGAGAGAGAGAGAGAGAGAGAGAGAGAGAGAGAGAGAGAGAAAGAGACATTATATTATTATCGCTAACTATCCACTAACTATTATAACATTTTCCCAGCTCATCAAGCATGACATTTTAACGAACAAACATGACCAAGATTCAAGAGTAATAATGTATGCAGGATACATACGGTATCAATAAGATTGCCTAAAATGTGAAAAAAAACAATACAGAGAAGGAATTCAGCCAGAAGTGTTCACTGTAGTCACTTCATTTAGCCAGCACTGAGGGGGGAAGCTACTGCAGCCATTCTGTGCCAAAACGGAGGCCAAGCCCCTCCAGGGTTGGCAGTTGGCACCAAACAGTGTTGTAATCAGGGCAACTGGAAAAACCAACACCCTGGGAACAACTCAGAGCCTATAGCCCTGTACCTCCATGACGGCTCCACAGAGAGCCCTGTTTGGGGTGACAGCAGAGTTTCAATTCTCAAAAGGGAATAAAGTGACAAGCCAGGGCTTGTGATAAATTCATGGTACCTGAACATGATAAAGGTAAATCCATCCCACTGTGATTTTCTTTAAGAAAGGTGACTATTCATGTTGTCTCTCTAAAGACACACATTCAATCATGATGACATGTAACTGAATCTCCAGGATAAGTGCAGGATACATTCCCTCACAATAAGAAACCATGTTTGAAATGACATGCAACTATAAATCATCCAAATTGAATAAAATCATAATTATTTACAACAGCATATATTTTATGACAATGCATGTAATATTGTTCCACATGGTAAACTTTGTTTGTTGAGAACATTAATTGTCCCCCATGACAATATCTCAGACACCACTGGGACAATTTTGACAAAACCTGGGTGAATGATGCGTCTTGCCATAGAGATCCGGCATTTACAACATTACCCTGATTGGCCCGAGGGGGGCGCTATAGTAAACAACTGAAATTCCGAAATTACACTGATTGGCCGTGAGGGAAAACATGTTTACTGTAGACTTGTTCAAATGTACAGTAGGCCTACATTGAGGCAGCGTGGGAACAATGTTGTTTTTGCAGCCCAGTTACCAGGTTTGACTGAATAGGCTTTTAAGGCAGTGATTTGTGTAATTCATCATTTTATCTATAACTAAAAGTAGTGACAAATTTAATTCAGTGGGTTTTGTCTTTTGAAGTAGGATTAGTTTATGCCATGGACAGAGCAGAATATATGCTGCAGAACACAGTCTAAACAGCCTGGGACTGTCCTGTCTTCTTCACCAATGGTTCAGTTTGCACCATTCTCTCGCTCCTACCTCTTGACACCTCCTAGATCTGAAAGGATAGGATGAATATAAACTATGTGATAGCCACTCAATCTGGCCATCTGACTGGAGGGCTAGGCTGAGCTAAGGCCATCTTTCATTCACCACTCCATTTCACATTCATGGAGGGCTCTGTGACGATATCGATGTGTAACATTGGACTGAACAGCAATCACCTCATTATTAGACTCACATGAAGGAAGCTCTTTCTCTCTCTCTCTCTCTATTACCGATCACATCTCTCAGTCACAGCCATCTCTATTTCTGGCCAGGCAGTGTGGCTGTCTGTAACCAAAGACCTTCCAATCCTACAGCACAACTGGTCACTTCTCACGGGCACATTGGTAACCTCTGGGTCTCAATGACGAACGGTGAGAAACCCAAACGGTGCATTCTGTGTATGTGTATAGAGCCAAGAAAACTGTCATGTGTTGCTGCAAGTGCATTAGAGTCAGCAATGACAGGATAAAACGTATTTGACACAGTCTTACCCCTCTGTAATGTTAGTCACATGCTATATGCAGCCACCCTAAGCCTCATATACAGTACAAAATCCTTCCTTTTGATTATAACACAACACGTGTATGTAAGTAATGTTGGTTCAATTGTCTGCAAGCATTTTGCTAATAATAGCCACCATGCTGGTATAGATGAAGGCAAGTGTATTATAGGCATGAGTATAGGTTTACAGACAGTAATACTCTTCAAAAGACAACTATTGTTTGTTGTCTATTGAGACACTGTTTGTTAATGAATGCAAGAAAGACAATAATTCACAGAGATGTGATTCGTTGCCATTACATAATGGCTTTGCTCAGATAAATAAAGACCAATAACACACTGATAACACCCATTCAACCCCATGTTATAGGATTACTTGATAATATCCCATCTTTTGATATGACAGGCAAGACACATTCTGAAATGTCATTTCATTTGATCTTATCCTGGATATAACTGGATAGACCTCCCAAAACAACATGGAACATTGGGATACGACTTCAGTTGGTAACCTTGAGACAAGACTATTAACCACACACACACACACACACACACACACACACACACACACACACACACACACACACACACACACACACACACACACACACACACACACACACACACACACACACACACACACACACACACACACACCTGCCGGCCAGGACATGGGCCTCGTAGTGCTACACAGTTGTGAGCATCAATCTTCCCTTTACAAATCAATCCACACACACACACACACACACACACACACACACACACACACACACACACACACACACACACACACACACACACACACACACACACACACACACACATACACACACAAACATATCCAAGAAAGCCACGTCACATTACGGTGGGAAAATATGCTAGCCTAGCCAGCAAAACACAGGTGCTCCAGATTCTGACAAGACCTTATTCCACAACAAGCTAGTCGCGCACCACAGCCTAGCAGAAGGACATAGAGATGAAGGAGAGAGAGAAAGATAGGTGGAATAGAAGAAAGAGGAGGAGGAGGGGGAAAGAAATAATTACCTTCCATCATGATTGCAGATTTTCATTCCTCTGTCCCCCCCCCCACGAATGGTGGGAGACAGCCAGACAGATGGACAGAGAAATCCAAGAAACCACAGTGGTTCGAGGATGCTGAGTTAGGGCATAGCTAATCCCGGACGGCTCCCCAGCAAAGCGGAACGTTTCTCCCTCCACCCCCTTGAGCCCAGCTTGCAGACGCCGGCACAGAAGGAGGGGGGAGGTGGAGAGGCAGGGGGGAACGCAACAGACACAGAGGCCCAGGAGAGGTGCAGCGAATCGGGGGAAGGGCCCTGTGTGCGTTAGGCCCCGGACGCCCTAGCAGCACAGACACACGCCATCATTGAAAAGGGGGATGCTGAGGAAAGGCGGAGGAGAAAAAAAAAACAGGGAGAACGAGTGAGGCAGACCAAGAGAGAGAGAGAGAGAGAGAGAGGGAGAGGGAGGGAGGAGGGAGGGAGTGGGAGGCTTGCTGATGTCACATCTGCACTCAGCCAATCCCTGCAGTCGTCTCCCCTGTCACATGGCTTCTGTCCCCTGATGCCTTAGCTCCTAGCTTGCCTTTAGTGGACAGACACTCTACCCTCTATTGCACACTCATTGCACGGTTTGTCCTATTATGCCCTGTTCATATCAAGCAATATTAGCACAGATTACCACGCTATTTATTGAAGTGTTTATCTGTGATAATTAATGTGCAATTTTAATTCCACTAAATCTGTGTCTCTGTGTCTTTTGTATGTGTGTGAGAATGTATGCGTGTGATTTGCTGTATCCATGTTGAGCGTGCTTGTCAGGCAGTTGTTGCTCTCTATAGGCAATGGCTCACAGGGAGGTAATCTTTGATACCAAAGTCATGCTGTCAACATTCATTAACAGATACACAGAGGAGAAGGGAGGGGCCTGCTGCATTACAAGGAGGTGTGTGTGTGTGTGTGTGTGTGTGTGGGGTGGGGAATTCTCATTGCACTTTTCAACTAAAAAAGCCTCTCTTGGGAGCTACTGAGAAACACACATGTACGCACGCATGCACACACGTACTGTATACACACACACACACACACACACACACACACACACACACACACACACACACACACACACACACACACACACGTCAGATGAGGACAACCACCACAATAGCTTGGTTTGCTAGAGGGGTTTCCAATGGAAGAAATGAGCCCCTTACCCGCCCTACTTGTCCTCAGCTGATTGGCTACTACAGCAGTCTGTCACATGACAGGTGCCGGTGAAGATGTCTTTTGTTTTACAGATGGGGGAGTAGGGGTGGGGGAGAGGGGGTGGCTGGAGTAGAGGTTGTAGGTCATTCAATGAGTGACAAAGCAGGTCTCCTCTCTTCCCTGTCTCCTCTCTGTTTCTCTCTATTCGATGGAATACAATGAAGTTGCCCTTAGACACAATGTTTTTTTTATTCAAACAAGATCAGGGTAAGCAGTGCCTATAATATCAACTTCTACCAGAGCCTCTCTCTCTCTCTCTCTCTCTCTCTCTCTCTCTCTCTCTCTCTCTCTCTCTCTCTCTCTCTCTATCAAATCCTCTCTCAAGATTCAAGATTCAAGATTCTCTATCAAATCCTCTCTCCACTCCAGCACATGGAGTTCATAAGCAGTGTCTTGTCTGAGCACTGCACTGAGAGACTGTTAATGGTATTAGTGAATTTGGCATGAGAAAACATGGACTGACGCTGCTCTTTTCTTATCCGCCTCCTGGTTACTTAAATCCAGGCTATCACGGGTCACAGATCAGATCAGCCGCGATTAGGAGGCCTGCAGGACCGTGAGATGTAGTGAAGTTGAGGTTATAGCACTGTACACAGACTTTTAAGAGGTATTTTTGTGTCAAAGTCACTGTATCTTATTCTAAAATGATATATAGTTAAACAACTGTTCGTGGTGTCAATTTTATAAAATATGCAGATTATATTGTAGCCTCGGGGCTTTGGTGTCCCGATCAGTGGTTGTTCTGTGCAGCAAGTTGGTTCTTGTTGGGATGTCAGCATGTGCAGTAAATATTTTTTTGTATTTCGAGAATAAAATTAAGGTTATATCTCAAGAAAAAGTCAAACTATTTCGAGAAAAAAAAACTACGCCTCACTTGCCGAATATTTTTTATTTGTGTACGAAAATTAAATTGAGCCCAATTAACGTCATTTGCGCTATGTACCTCATGATGGCGCCAGAGATCCAAGATTTCATGAAAATATAATCATCGTCACTTTGTCATCAAATATGGCGCAGTCTTTAGAATGACCAAATAACGAATAGTTTGGCTGCAACATATTAGGCCTACACAGTTAATTGTTTAAGAAAAAAATGTGCTTTTCACTTGCCCACCCTACTAGATCATACAAAAAAACTTCAATGGCCATATCCCTCCCAGTAGGCGAGGTGCAAACGTGCCAGGACTCAACCTCAACCTCAATAGGAGCAGACAGACATGGGCTTGGTCATCCTGCTTCTGGGCAGAGAAAAGAGTCTGTGATTACAGTAAAATGCCCCTAAAATACCAGAGAGAGAGAGAGAGAGAGAGCGGAAAAGAGAGCTGCCAGACTAATGAGACTGGTGTGGCATATGGAAAGACAGGGCATGGCATCCCTAGGGGCATTCTGAATGGCACGTAGGCCAGGCTGTCACCCTGCCTGCTGAGACACAGAGACACATTGACTTCCACAGTGCACACACACACACACACACACACACACACACACACACACACACACACACACACACACACAAAAGCTGAGACAAACAAAGTGCATACACACTCTCTCTCACACACACACACACACATTATTACTCACACACGGTTTATCTGACCCCCCATTTGTTTGGGTTTCAACGGTCCAGTCACAACAACACATCTAATCTGCATCCCTCGTCGCCTCCAGGGAGCAACGTGCAACCAGGCCCAGTTTGGGCCCCAGAGAGGCACTACTCTACCCTGGGCGGAGGGCGGAGGCTCGGGGGGGAAGTGCTGCTTGTTATCAGCTCTCTACATACAGAGGAAACCTTATCAGCACTCTGAGTGTGATGCCCTACAGTCTTAACTGGCATCCACAACAACAACACAATGGAATTCAACAGAATTTCACATGTACAGTACAGACAGTACAGCGGTGTTGATAAAGGACAGGGTTTTTTCCTGACTACATGACCTGACCTGAGAAAAACGGGAATCTCACTGGAGCCCATTGTTTTTTCTGGTCAGGTCATATGGTCAGACAATACTCCTGGCCTTGTAGTTTATGACTATTGCAGTCATTTTCCTGAAATATGACCTCATAGATTGCTGTCTTTCAAATGGCCATTTTTATCAGTGAAAAGACATTTGAAGGATTATAGGCAACATGGTATATTGAATTCACAAGTGTTATTTTGACAACATTTGGGTAATACAGCTTATAAAACAAATAATTATGACTGTCTTATCATTAAGATGTTGAGCATCTACGGGTGTTTATGAGGTCAGATGGAGGCTTACCAGAAGCATTTTCAAGATCCAAATCATTTTGATGGCATCTCACAAGTTTCCAGTAAGCTAAGACTGATTGTGAGAAAGTGTACATGCACACACACACATACATCCACATACACACACACACACACACACACACACACACACACACACACACACACACACACACACACACACTGAGGCATCTGCTGTGTGTATGAAATGCAGGAACTTGACATGTCCTTCCACACACTGCACTGACACATCAAGGAGTTGCTCTTGCTGCCTCTGGCTAAAAAAAGCCATTCATCTGTCTAATATCCAAAAGACACTTTCTAAAGAATATGCTTTACAAGGCTGGTGAGTTGGAAAGACAACAAAGCTCCAGGTGGTCATTTTATCATTTTACAGACATGATAAGTCATGACATGATAATCAGACATGATAATTCATGCTTGTCTCCTTTGTATCCAGGTAGTAGGGACCTGAGAGTGAGAGTGGCGTTTTCTTAAGTCATATAGTCATACAACCCAGAAGTGTAACCTACACTAACGCCTGGCCAGTCTTAACATAGGCCTACGTAGTAGCACATTGGTTTCTTTACACTTGTCCAGTTTATACAGCAGCAATTGTAATGTCAGTGTTTGTCTGTCTATGTTTTTTGTCTATCAGTGTTTGCTGAGTGTGTGTGCGTGTGTGCGTG
This sequence comes from Argentina silus, assembly GCF_951799395.1. NCBI lineage: Eukaryota > Metazoa > Chordata > Actinopteri > Argentiniformes > Argentinidae > Argentina > Argentina silus. Next base: position 37,367,722 of record NC_139655.1, on the reverse strand, counting down.
TGTGCGTGTGTGTGTGAACACACAAATGTGCTTACCGATAGGGTTGACGTTCTTTGTCATGTCCTCACAGACTGAGAATGTGTGTGTGTGTGTGTGTGTGTGCGTGTGCGTGTGCGTGTGCGTGTGCGTGTGCGTGTGCGTGTGCGTGTGCGTGTGCGTGTGAGATGATCCCTTCTATGTCCACACTCTCTGGCAAGGACAGAGAGCCTTCAAAAACCTTCACAAATATCAAGTTAGTCTCGTAACCTGAAATGATGGCGTGTGTTTGGATATGACACAGGCAGCTGCTCAGTGCACACTGATCCTGCACATGGGCACATTCAGACAAATACTATTGAAACAGTTAAAGTACACATCCATACATGTATTTATCAATGGATGGTACAGTAGCTACGTATGTCACATCATCATAGACAGTAATGAAGCATCAGGCTGTCAGGCAGACAGGAATCAGAGGGTTGGAACTTCTGCAATCATACAGAAGTTTAAGAGTGCAAGACATCTTAAAAACCATATTAAAAACAAAGGCAGTGGAACATCCTTGCATGTGTGTTCATAACATGGATTATATAACTGTAGTTTGTAGGATGATGTTATCTTAATTTCATAGCGTACATTCATAGACATTAAACACAGTACATATCTGCATACCTGTGCTTATACGGTTGTGCTGTTTGTGTCTGATAATCAGAGGTGATCTGTGACATAGGGGATCATGGTGGCATCCTGTTGTGTGTTCTTAAAAACCCTGTCCTTACAAGAAGGCTCCTCTCACTTATGACCTCTCCTTGTGTAGTCATCATTCACTCAGTTAGAGTCAGAGTACAGTAGACCCATTAGTTAGAGTCAGAGTACTGTAGACCCATTAGTTAGAGTCAGAGTACTGTAGACCCATCAGTTAGAGTCAGAGTACTGTAGACCCATCAGTTAGAGTCAGAGTACTGTAGACCCATTAGTTAGAGTCAGAGTACTGTAGACCCATTAGTTAGAGTCAGAGTACAGTAGACCCATTAGTTAGAGTCAGAGTACTGTAGACCCCTCAGTTAGAGTCAGAGTACTGTAGACCCATTAGTTAGAGTCAGAGTACTGTAGACCCATCAGTTAGAGTCAGAGTACTGTAGACCCATTAGTTAGAGTCAGAGTACTGTAGACCCATTAGTTAGAGTCAGAGTACAGTAGACCCATTAGTTAGAGTCAGAGTACTGTAGACCCCTCAGTTAGAGTCAGAGTACTGTAGACCCATTAGTTAGAGTCAGAGTACTGTAGACCCATCAGTTAGAGTCAGAGTACTGTAGACCCATTAGTTAGAGTCAGAGTACTGTAGACCCATTAGTTAGAGTCAGAGAACTGTAGACCCATCAGTTAGAGTCAGAGTACTGTAGACCCATTAGTTAGAGTCAGAGTACTGTAGACCCATTAGTTAGAGTCAGAGTACTGTAGACCCATTAGTTAGAGTCAGAGTACAGTAGACCCATTAGTTAGAGTCAGAGTACAGTAGACCCATTAGTTAGAGTCAGAGTACTGTAGACCCCTCAGTTAGAGTCAGAGTACTGTAGACCCATTAGTTAGAGTCAGAGTACTGTAGACCCCTCAGTTAGAGTCAGAGTACTGTAGACCCATTAGTTAGAGTCAGAGTACAGTAGACCCATTAGTTAGAGTCAGAGTACAGTAGACCCATTAGTTAGAGTCAGAGTACTGTAGACCCATTAGTTAGAGTCAGAGTACAGTAGACCCATTAGTTAGAGTCAGAGTACAGTAGACCCATTAGTTAGAGTCAGAGTACTGTAGACCCCTCAGTTAGAGTCAGAGTACTGTAGACCCATTAGTTAGAGTCAGAGTACTGTAGACCCCTCAGTTAGAGTCAGAGTACTGTAGACCCATTAGTTAGAGTCAGAGTACAGTAGACCCATTAGTTAGAGTCAGAGTACTGTAGACCCATTAGTTAGAGTCAGAGTACAGTAGACCCATTAGTTAGAGTCAGAGTACTGTCTACTCCACAGCTCACCTGTACTGTATACCCACCTCTTTGATACAGACCATTTGTCACTCTTAGCCTGCAGCTCTTCTGAATTCTGACTCTTTCCCTGTAATGTCCACCAGTCCTAAGAAGTGGCTGACTCACCGTCTGGCCTGTCAACCAAACTGCAGTATAAACAAACACAACAGCAGCTGGCCAGAAGAGCTCCAGGAAGACATTTATTTTCATAATGTGGATCCAGAGAGGGCAGGTTTGTTTGGCTGGAAGTGGTTCTCTTCCCCCCACCTCGTTGGCCTCAGGCCCCGGGCCCCCCAGCCCTGCTGGCCCATACTGGGTCCACGTGTGCGAGCGGCCCCTTCGGTGCACAGGCTCCATCCACAGGCTCCATCCACAGGCTCCATCCACAGGCTCTTTCGGGTCAGGTCGCTCCACCCCGTGTGCCCATTGACGTCAAGTCTTCCCACAGACCCACAAGACCTTCTGTCGGGTCACTTCAAACACACGCTCTCCGGGCCTGCCCGTCGGCATGGCAACGCAGACCTCGGCGGCGAGCCAGTGAGCAAACAACCGCCGTGGAAAACCCTGGCCCCCGCGTGTGTCCCGGCGTACGGTCGACAGTCCTTCCTGGTTTCTTTGAATTTCAGCGGAGCGAAAGAGGGCGAGGGTTTCCTCCTGGCATCGAACCCAACCTCCACACATCCTCCTGAGAACACCAAATCATACACAAACCATTTTCTATTTAAACGTTATTTTAGTAGGGAGTCCCATTGAGACCAAGGTATCTATTACAAGGGAGCCCTGCATACAGACAGTTTACAATAATATACTGTATAATACACATACAAAATTACAGCATAATAAAACACAATAAAGGAAAACAAACACATTTTTTAAAAAAGAGGTTCTTTATCAAAACTTTAAACTGCCCTAGCGGTACCAGAACAACCAACTGAAATGTTCTCTGCAGATTGTTCCGGTAGTGAGGTGCACCACAACTAAAAGTGGATTTACCAAATTCGGTAGAGACCCGAGGAACCTCAAGAGTTAACCAACTCTGACAACTAGGGTGAGGTAATTGATGTTTTTGAATTTCAATAATGAGGTTAGGTAACCTGGTGAGTTTATGCAATAAGGCTTTATACACTTACAAAGAGTAATAAACAGATCTACAGGACTTTAACAAGGTCCAGACAACTTTTTGATTAAGTATGCAATGATGAGTATTAAAACTATTTGCAGTAGTATTGCTATTGCTATGATTTTTGCCACTATCGGTATAGATTTGCAATGATTTTTGAGGAGCAGTGATACAGTATTTGTCTTATGTACAGTACAGGAGAGGTTGGTGGAGGTAGAAATCGGAGGATGTGTGTTTGATATCATTACTCATTCTGTTCCCCTGGTAAAGTAGTCGTGTCACAGTGGTAGACATGAAAATATAAAATTGAACTGAATGCATTTTATTTCAGTATTGATATTGCTGTCATTATTGCAACTCGTATTAGATGTGAGCTTGTGGTAGTAGAAACAGTAGAAGTTGTTGTGCTTCAGTCAAGCATTGAGAGTAACATAGATCATGGTGATGTTTCATTTGTAAACAGCAGTGTAGAGTCTAACTCTAACCCTGTGGTATCTGTCTGCCCTCAGGTTGGTCACGTAGGCCAGATCCCTATCTCCCTATCTCCTTATCTCCCTGGGTTGTGAAACTGTGGGCCATGGGAGAGTGAGCCCTCTAAGGGCTTAGCACATAGCAGCACTATCTCCACACTTCCTGTTTACATTCAAGTCCCTGCGTCCAGCTCCAGTGTGGACCGGTCCGGCTGCTGACAGCCATGTCGTCGGCATCACTGTGGAGAGAGAGAGAGAGAGAAATAGAGAGAGAGAGAGAGAGAGAGAGAGAGAGAGAGAGAGAGAGAGAGAGAGAGAGAGAGAGAGAGAGGCCCTCCTGGTCCAATACTAAAATGCACCCTTCCTTTTGTTCCTCCTTTCACTAAAAGAGGTCATCACTGATCGCCTACGATTGGATATGAAAAGGAACAGTGAGGTTTAAACTTCTATTAGATTCTGTTGCTTCCCCATTGAAGTCAGATCAGTGATTACCTCAAAGACATGAGGAAGGATGCATTGCATTGTAGAAGTATTGGAGCAGGACACAGGGCTTTGGAGAGGGACTGTGTATCTTACTGGACCTACAGTTCACCTCCATCTAGGGATTCAACTAGTGTACATGTGAGTGTGACCTGCTGACCCCTGTATCCTTCAGTACTGTAGGCCAGTGGAGGCTGGTGGAGGTAGAAAACACGCGTTAGATACCGTTCCTCATTCCGTTCCATGCATTACAATGAGGCCGTCGTCCGATTTCTACCTCCACCAGCTTCCACTGCTGTAGGCCTACACATGACTTTCACATGACTATGGTGCAAGACAGCTTGAGGCAGAGGTCGACCCTCACCACGGATGTAGGATGGGACCTCCCTACCCCATCCACACCACTTCACCTGTTACAACAATAGAAACATGGACCAAATTGTTTCCACCTATTGAACATGAAACATGGTTGTTGTTTTCTATGCAAATCTGCAAAGGAGACGTAGGCAGAAACCAGGCCGAAAACCCAAAAGAATGGCTTTGAATGAGATGATTGGTCCAGTTATTTCCTGTATGCACTTCCTGATTTCTGTCAGGAATTATCATTGCTGTCTAAACATTCTTTATCTTGTTCTAGAGATAAATAATAATAAATGAATAATCATAATGATATCAAACTGACACACCCCTAACCACAGATCTAGGATGAGATCCTACTACCCCATCCAAACAAGGATGAACCGTATGTGACTGTATCAGTGGCTAGGGGCAACTAGCTATTTAGTGTAATTAAGTCTCAACATGAATGATACATCAACACCATAACATCACGCAGCAGAGAATCTGCTGTTGCCTATTTACATACATATAAAACTCCCCATTAGAAGACATGGTACTGTTCCGTATGATTTTTTTAAGATGGAGGCTAACTGCAAAATAACACTGAATGTGCTTCTGTTGAGTCCAATGTTGTTCCATCATGTTGTTTAATTTGACTGACCTCCAACCATAAATCACACACATGTAGGTAAAGCAAGACACAAAACAAGACACAAAACAATACATACTTTTGTTCATGCTCATTTTAATAATTTCATAGAAAAGTATGTGTTGAACACAATTTACAATACCTTACAATACATTGTGTGAGAAAAAAACGTTGAAATTATGCATTTGAAATAATGCAATATATTTCAACAAATACAGCTGTACAATGACCTGTCACTGTACGCAATATAGGAACCTTCACAAGGCTCCCAATATAAACAATAGGAATATAAGAATATTTTTGTTCTGCCAAACACCTCAGGAGAGAGATGATGTGCGTTTGACTAATGTACAGTACAAACATTTCTGTATTCTCAAACTAACAAAACATTTGAATTTCTAATTTTTGAGACCTGATTAAGTTGAGAGTATGTTTCAGCAAACCAACCACAAGAGAAATTGAGATTACATACTTTATGTATGCCATCTCTCGTGTTTGTGTCAAAAACCAGTATTATCCAGAGTGCCGTGTCAGCTTTGTGAATTGTGAATTGTACTGGATGTTAAAGAATATTACGCGTATACCAGCACACATTGTACAGGATATTTGTAAAATATCTCACTAAACTAAATCAGGACCACCATGACTTTCAATTAATATATGTTTTGACATGTAATGGCAGTGCATATAAATTATACCAAATGTACAGTGAATATTGTATATACAAGCAAAAGGTAATAAATACAGTTACAAATAGTTCAAGCATCAACATAGGAGTACGTGCATGGATGGAGGAGGAGAAGATTGTGCGGCTATTTATGAGATCCTTTCTCTCATTCACTCACCCACTCACTTTCTCTCACACACACACACACACACACACACACACACACACACACACACACACACACACACACACACACACACACACACACACACACGGGAAGGGTCATCATGTGGTAATGTTATGTTAATCTTCCTTCACTCTAGAGTCTGAGTTACATTGCAGTACCTTTAAGATGTCTTGACAGACCAGCAACTAAGAACAAACAGGTAAAATGTATGAAAAAAGAATCTTCCGTGGAGATAGAATCAAACCCTTCCACCTCAGTATCTCCAGTCACCATGGCTACAGGGAGTTCTGCCTTACTGGTAAAGTGCTTAGAACTTGGAGCTTATTTGTGTTTACAGTTTACTAAGACTTCAATCGCTTGTTTTTCCCAAAGGGAAATGTCGATGAGGACTTTTAATTGCTTTGTAGTTTATGAGTTATGGAAATTACACATTTAAAGGTGTAACTTCTTTGCAGAGTCAGGAGCATACAGTACAAGTCCTGTACTATCGATATTATATCATAAGATGACATACAGTATATGGCTTAGAACATTTTTTGTATAGCCTCATGAGTTGGGATTGAAAAAAGATCCTTTAAGCTTTAAAACGTCCTTCCTTTACCCAAAAAGTGCAACTTGTGCTGGGAAGACAAATGATTTTGGAAAGTCCACAAAACACATTCACAAAATGAAGCTACACTATTGCCTAGACAGAGGGAACACAGTATCTCTGTTGTAATTCCATATACTAATATATTCTTTGAGTAGAAAACCAACATTTCACACTGACATAAGTGTGTCAAATAATTTATAAAATCACTTAGAAAAGACATTGTCGCTCAAAAAGGCATACAGTCTTTAGACACGTGTTATAAAATGAGTCAACCTTTTCCGTTACAAATACCTGCTGACCAGTCGAGTGCCAGCAGGTGACATTTGTCATCCCGTTGCAAAAACACACCCAACAAATAAACACAAGGACCGGAGAAAACCTTCTGAAGTGCAAGTGTCTTTCCTCACGTCCCGACGGACTTCCATATCGTCCTATTCTACAGTATTTGTCAGATCAGAGAACTCAGCCTAGCCTATATTGGATAATGGCCAAGACACAGTGCTGCGTTAGCAGTTGTACAGGACTCCATCGTGTCGTCACTGAAACACTCCTCTTCCTTGGGGGGGTGGGGGGTTGGGGGGTGGTTCCTAGCCTAAGTGCCGCAGGGTCCCCCACCCTCTTCTCCAGGAGCCCAAAGACAGTCAGGCCCTCACAGGCAGCTCCTGAGAGCCAGATTGCAGGATTCCTCTACTGCAATAAAAACACACTGACACACAGCAAATACCCGCCGTAATGAGTCCGGGCTTGTTATGTGTCCGCAGACGAGCCTCTGTGTGTGACCGTGTCTGCTCCGCCCTGGTCGCTGGGGTGACCCTGAAGTGACCCCTGCTCCCCCTGGACCTGTCCTGTACGTCCATCCTCGTCCTCCAGGGTGAGCTCAAACTGGAATCTGGCCCCCGGCCCCCCGCCCTCTCCCTCCCCAGCCCCGTCCTCCTCTCCGTCCCCAGTGTAGAAGGGTGGAGAGGGGCTCTGGGGGATCATGCTCTGGTACCAGTTCCTGTTGTCCTCCAGGGTGTCCAGGATGTCCTGGGCGTCAGGGTGCACCAGGTCGGCCCACGTCTCCCACAGTGGGTGGACGATGTAGTCGATGAAGCCCACCTGGGAGACACGGAGAAGAGCATGGAAAATGAGATGAGGGACATGTACTCTAATTGGGGCTTAGCTTATTCGTTGTCGGATTTCACACAACTGCAATCAGTGTGTGTGTGTGTGTGTGTGTGTGTGTGTGTGTTTGTCTGTGTCTGTGTCTGTGTGTGTGTGTGTGTTTGTCTGTGTCTGTGTGTGTGTGTGTGTGTGTGTGTGTGTGTGTATGTATGTGTGTGTGTCTGTTTGTCTGTATGTATATATGTGTGTGCATGTGTCGTACCTGGCTCTTCTCCACTGAGGCGGTGTGTTTGTCACACATGGGGCTGATCTCCATGCCCCTGTCCCTCTCTCTGTCCCCCTGGTGGAAGAACTCGTCCATGATGCGATCTGTCCACTGGCGGTACAGGTCCAGAGACTTAGTCGGGTTACTCAGGTCTGCACAGTGAACCATGTTACGCAGCACCTGAAATACAGAAGGTGACTATATGGTTAATGTCTGTGTGTGTGTGTGGGGGGGGGGGGGGAGAGAGAGAGAGAGACAGAGAGAGAGAGAGAGAGAGAGAGAGAGAGAGTGAGAGAGAGTGAGAGAGAGAGAGAGACATTGCAGGTAAAGAGGAGTCTGCACAGAGAGTTTGAGGGTGAGAGTTGAATGTTTGTACCTGGATCCTGTCTGTGTAGTTGTCCAGCAGCAGCACTCCAGAGCTGGTCACTTTCTTGGTCTCCACCATGGTCTTCAGGTCAGCCAACAAACTCATGTGCTTCGACATGTCTGTGGCCAGTACCTTGCGAGAGAGAGAGAGAGAAGGATACAGTATGCATAAATGAACTCTCAGAAAGAGACAGAGAGAGAGAGAAAGACAGAGAAAGAGAGAGAGAGAGAAAGAGAGAGAGAGCAAGAAAGAGAGAGAGAGAGAGAGAGACAGAGAAAGAGAGAGAAAAAGAAAGAGAGACATCACATCAGAAAAGAAAGGCCAAAGCTAGGAGGCTGATCAGTTTCCTCCCGTCTCTCCTTACCATGTCAATGACCATCCTTCTGAGGGACTGTCTCTGTTTCTTGCTGAGGTTCTGGAAGATGTCACAGTTGTCCTCCTGCAGCAGCTTGAAGCCCACTGCCAGGTGGTGGTTCTCCAGGACCGACTCATCGTTGTACATGAGGGCCAACTCCGAGTCTGGACGACACACACACAGACACAGAGACGGGCTCAAAACAATGGAGCGAAACTATGCTTGGAATGATTTGGCTGCATGAATAAAGCCATTCAACGAGTTACCCATGACTACCAAACCAAACCATGTTTTATTTGCCAATTAATCATCAATCATCCAATCACTGTTTGGAATGTTGTATTTATGCAGGCAACCCGTAAGAGAGAGAATGGACTCACTGGTGTTGATGAGGAACTGGTTGGAGACCCCTGGGTGGTCCACATCATGGATGGCCGCCGCAAAGATGGCAGCCAGAATTTCCAGGTCGGTGAAGACAGCCTGCATGTGATTGGATGAAACGAGGGAGGTGCAAAAAGGAGAGGATTGATGAGTTTTAACCAGAGTGAGAGAACCTGCTTGACAAGGTAGGGCTACTGTGAGACACACTAATCTATCCCGAAGTCATCGTCCCACACGTGTTGTTTCAGCGGTGTCACGTTGTACAGGGGTGTTACCACCAGTCACAACACTATCTTGTATAAATGGGTTAGAGATTAGCTTAATGGGAGATAGTATCAGACACTCCTGGAAACCGGAACTTAGAATCCAGAGTAGACTTGTAAACTTGGTACAGACCACAACTACAGACCGAAATAAAGAACAAAAATCTCACAGGCAATCTCACACTCTTGCACTACACACTGTATTACACTACCTACTGCTGCTACAATCATTCTGTACATTTTAGTGCTTATATTTATGTTTATATTTTTATACGTATCACACTGTAATTGTTGATTGATGTTGTAGAGCTGCTCTGCCTCAAGCATTTTGTTGCATTGTGTACTTGTATATGATGTCATGACAAATAAACTATGAAACTGAAAAAAGAAACGTTTGACAGTGAAACGGGGTGTCTTACGTCCAGAGCAGGGGTAGACAGCAGGATGTGTGTGGACTGGGCCACGTCTGCGGCGTGAAGGCTGTTGTGGTAGGCCACGTCAGAGTGGTAGTGGGCCTCCAGGGTCAACATGAACGTCACAAAGGTATCAGCCGGGATCTTGAAGGTCTTCATCAGGTCTCGCTCCTGTACACGGGGATGCAAAACGCATACACAAACGTCACGCCACGCACACCGTTAACGACAGTAACTACGAATACTTCTCTACGACATATACAGTATATAGCTTCTGAAACACTCAGTTCCATTCACTTTGATACGACATGAGCCCAGGTCCTGTGAATTGTCTGACATTCTGTTTCATTTGTTTTCAATTGTGTGGGTGTGTGCGTGTGTGTGTGTGTATGTATATCTGTGTACATGTGTGTGTGCGCAGGGGACTGGGAGGAAGAGGAGGAAGATGAGGAAGAGAGCTGACCTGAAATATTGTGTACATGGTGCAGGTGAGCGGGTGGTTGTGTGAGTGCTCTGCCACCCTGAAGATGTTTAGACCCCACTTGTTGATGTCCTCCAGGTCCTGAGAGGAGGAAAGAGAAAGGAGGAGGAGGAGGAGGAGGAGGAGGGGAGGAAGAGAGGGTTAGGCTCATCGTGTTCCATTGGTAGGTGAGGGGAACTTACCAAATCAACAATACCATATATAGTAGTGATTCCATTCAAACTATTCATGACAATCAAACACTGTTTGTCAGAGACCGAGGGCCACAAGCAGACCCTACTGCTATTGTCACTGTTTTACGGTATTATATTGTATTGTTGATTTGTTGATTATTGTTGACTGTTGATCGAGGAGCAAGGTCCCAAAGCATTTCACTATATCAATTACGGCTGTATGCGATGGACGTGACAAATAAATAATTTGAGTTGATTTGATTTGATTTGACCGTGAGGATGTAGGTGGGGTGAGGTGATCGTCCTGACCTTAGACAGCAGGTCTTCGTGGTCCGTCTTGACCCCGAAGCGGTCCACGCTGCAACCTGAGAGGCCTGGGCTGAGCTTTCTCACACCGCTGATCTGGGTCAACAGAAGCGGTTGCTGCTGTTGGTTCTGCTGTTGGTTCTGCTGTTCCTTCTGCTGTTGGTTCTGCTGTTGGTTCTGGTGGCGGTGGTGATGCTGTCTCTTCTTCCTCTCCCTGGCCTTAGGCATGGGGCATGGCAGCTCCAGGTCATTCTGCTTGTCTGGGGGGAGGGAGGGAGGGGGCAAAGATGGGAACAGGTTATCATTCATTCGATTTAAAATGCAGATTTGATACTAAACACAGATTCAATACCAAATGCAGATTCAATGCAGAGGTGATTTCATTTGCAATATCATTTCTCCTTTTCACCTTTTTCCCCAGTCTCTTAAAATGTACTTTATCCAATAGTACATCGTGACACTCTAAATCAGATGACTAGGAATTAGCATTTAAACATAGAAAAGGTATGTGGAAAATTAACTCTGACATTCAAATCACATTGAATTAGCAAAGACACCCATAATAAATCAGCTGTTAAGCAAAGAAACTTTGGTGTCATAGTCTATGAAATATCTTTAGAAATGACATAACAGAGAGCTAATTCCAAGTAGGGCAGTGAGTGTTGGGGATAAACAAACGCCAAGCGTATCTAAACCATAACAATCCGCAGAAATGTTTGGTGCCGGCTGATATTAAGGAGAAATGTTTTGGAGGAAGGTCTGGCCGGTATGCAGGTGGATGTTTTGGATGCAGGTAGAGGCTGGAGTTATTCCTTGACACGTGGCAAGTCTGAGTCTCACGTGTGTGTGTGTGTATTAGTGTGTGTGTGTGTATGTCATGTGCCACATATGCTATAGGACGGTACTGCCTCAGCTCTACCAGGCAGAAGAGAATGATTTGACTCAACCTGACAGATGCTAGCCGCAATGCAGAAAACAAAACATTTGTGTCAAAAACATTTCTCTCACTCCCACCACCCTTCTCTCCATCCATATCCCTCACTCCCTCCCTGCTTCTCTCTATCCGTATCTCTCTCCGTCTACCCATCAAATATTCACCTCCTCCACATTCTAGCAATTCTATTTGTCTTGATATCTTTCAAATGGTCTCTCACCCCCCCCCCCCCCCCCCCTTCTCTCCATCTGTTCTTTCATCCGTGAGGAAGATGGACGGTTGTTTACCAGCCGGTCCACTCAGAGCAGCGCACTGCGCAGTTCCCCTGTGAGCAGCTGTGGAGCTGGCTGTCAGGCGTGTGTTGTTCCTAGCCTAGCCTAGCATAGCCTAACCTAGCCTAGTCTAACCTAGCCTAGCCTAGTGTTGGCTAATTGGCTGGGAGTGATGGAATGTGTCACAGGGCTTTTCGAGATAAGGTACCACCACCGTCCTCCCTGCTGTATAATCCTCACACACACGCACACACACGCACACTCTCTCTCTATCTCTTTCCCCTGGCAGAGTGACAGTGAAGTCTTCCCTCTGTAGAGTCCCCCCCCCCCTCTTCCTCTCCTCTTTCTCTCTCTGCAGTGAGGCAGAGGGAAACACTGCTGTAGACCAGATCAGACTGGTTTGAGAACAGTGGTGCAGAGCAACTACAAGGTGCTCCACTACACCACAGATGTTTGGGGTGACCCTGAAATCCAGCATACAGGCCTATGTCCTCCCCTGTATCATCAGTACTCTCTGCCAGAGTCATAATGTGGGAGACTTAACCTTGACCATTTAGTACAATGGGACATAAAAAATGTGTCGTATCATTCACGCTTCACAAGCAGCACAATTTTGTTCTTTTTTATGAGTGTGCGCGTGTGTGTGTGTGTGTACATGCACAATCGATATGCTTACCAAGAAAGGTGTTTGAGATGAACTCTGACACCTGGTTGCCAGAGCGACTCATCTCTGACAGGTGTGTCAGCTCCCGGTTCAACATCCTCTTGAACTGGGGAAGCAGAAACAGAGAGAACCATGTCAGACAAATTGTTTCCAAGGACTTTCTGAACATATGGACCTGAGGAAATAGTATTGTTTACTTGATACCATAAAAGGATTGGGGGAGTGCATTTGCAAAACAGATCTGTGTACAGTAACCACCTCTAGCCTTCTCGAACACGTGTCTCATTCTGGAAATGAGACGGATAAACGCAATTATAAACACATGACAACCGCACAAGTACACACACTCACCCCCCCACCTCACACACACACACACACACACACACACACACACACACACACACACACACACACACACACACACCCTCTCTCCGACCGCCCTGCACGACCGAGTCAAAGCCTCCTCCTGGGGTTCTACCACACACCTTGATATATCCCCAGGAGACCGTGAGCAGGTAGTTGGCCTCAGGCATGTTGCTGCTGCACTGTGCCCCTGGCGGTCCCTCAGCAGAAGCCCCTGTTCGTGCTCCTCTCTGAGATCCCAGAATTCCCTATCTAGGTCTCGAGTCAAAGATACGTCCCTCCAGCTGAACCTCCTAGAGAGGGGCTGTGTCGGCCCCCTGCGGCCCCCGGCAGGCGCTCCTCATCCCTGTCTCGTCCACCGCTGAGACCCACCCCCCAGAGCACAGCTGGTCACTACAGCATCTCACGGAGCAGGTGGTATCCTCGGGAACAGCGGTAGATAGGTGGTAGGCAGTATCTCTATCTAGCGAGGAAAGGAGGAGATCCCAAAGTGCTTCTCCCGTCTGTATGAGGCTGGTGAGAGGGGATGTTCCAGTCGCCGTGGGTTTTCCCCCCCTGTGAGTAGCTGACTGGCTCTCGGAGGCTTGCCTCTCTCTCCCTCTCTCCCTCTCTCTCTCTCTCTCTCTCTCTCCTCCAAGCTTAATCTCCCTACAACGTTCCCGCACACCGCTCAGCAGTCTCTCTCTCTCTTTACGAAGAACCCTCCTTTCTCTCTCTCTTTCTCTGTCTCTAAGCTGCCTCCTTTCTTTTTGTCTGTCTCTCTCTCGTCCCCCCAGCACGACATAACTCAGTGGAACACACCACTGCAGACATCAACATGTAGACATTCTGCATTCTGTGGCCCGTCTCGTGTAGAACACTGCTCACCTACGGCTACCGCAACAGCTCCCCCAGCAGGTAGACTAGGGGAACAACACACGACTGGTGCTCAGTCTGCATCCCACGGGCGCACCACCAATTACACGACAACCTGAACGCCATGGCAACAGAGTCACGTGCCCCTGCTCAGGCGGTCTCCCCTCCGAACACATCACATCACGCCACACACTCACATAATACACACACACACACACACACACACACACACAATATGCACGTTCGCACAGGCACATGGGACACAGCAGGTCACGCATTCAGAGTGCTGTATGCTGCATTACTCAGCTGAGTGAGGGAATGCAGCTGTGAAGTCTGACCACAGGCACTCTGGCTCTGCTTCATCTTAACAGTGCTGCATGTGTACATCAACGGTGCTGGACTTAATCTTCAGTACCAACGGGTTCAGGACTCAACACACATTCGAAACACCAGTCTAGAGCAAAACATACTGAATCAAATATTCAACAATTCATTTGCATGATCTCTTTGATTCGTTAACCCCCCCCCCCCCCGAGGATTTGTATTTTTACGTTCTAAAACTTGGCTTCTCTACGCCTCTTGGCCGCTTTAACATGTCAAATGGCAGCCCTAGTCAGTTATTCTACTTGACAGAAAGGCTTTTGATGCATGGAAAACCTACAAATCCAACTGCCAGAGACAGTCCATAAAACTCAAAGCAACCTCCTAAACCACTAAGACTTCGGCATCAGACAGGGATGTTCCATTCAGAAAGGCCTCATTCATTCTTAAGTTAACGATGGTGACCTCTATCTAATGAGTCATGTTGGTTTGCCTGCTGGGTTTCATCCGGTGTTTCACCCTACGTTAGGACGTGATGTCGAGTGTGTTCCCCAAGACCAATGACTCAACACACACGCCAAACCCCTACTGTAGTGCACATCCTGTTTTGTCATATGGGGAACTCACATCCATAACAACAAACTTGCCTCTCTTTGGCAATCTGGAAAGATACAGTACAGACACTAGTTTTATGAGTATTTATCCTATATTCGTCCAGGTAAGTCCTATTGAGATACTGTATGAATCTCTTTCTCAAGGGAGCCCTGGTCATTGTAGTGTTCTCAGAAGAGAGCGTGTGCTCACAGTGTCCAGTAGAAGTTAGCATATTCAAAGTAGTTAGTGATGAGGTGTACGGTGTGCGCTAGAGAAAGAGGATTCTACAGGCTTCTTGTTACAATGTAAATAATTATTTTTACATGACAACCATCACAAGTGCTGTACTTCTACACACTGTAAGCCCTTAGAAGGAGTGAGCATAAACTGGTATTTCCGAGTTTGACACGAAATATTTGACTTTGTTCTT